>NC_057799.1:423624377-423915856 GCF_018294505.1 Triticum aestivum | reverse complement strand
CTCACCCACACACACCCACACACACACACAAACACACACACACACACACACACACACTAAGACTCCATCTCACACACACATGCTCTAGGCGGAGCATTTGTTCCTACCACCCTTCATCCAACCTTACCCGTATGATAAAAAATCACCTTAATTTACTTGTATAACATGGACAAATTCCAGTTTACTTTAGTAGTTAGCAAACTTATCATCTGTACCCTTATAAAAAACCGAGTTCGCGATGATGGTGTGCCTGCCATTTTGTAATATGGACCGTCTGATCTATATCTGATGGATAGAAAGCAAACTATGATAATTTTACAAAACATACCCTCACCTCTCTCCACATCCTTATCTCCCACAACCTCATTGCTGAGAAATTAAAAAAGAAAGCCTCTGGAACAATCTAGCATGGTGGCCGCTGCCGCCTGCCGGCGCCGTCCATCCCCATGCCTCCGCCCATTCCGACCACCAGTCACCACCACGCTCCACTCCTCCTCACCTTATCTCTCATATTTCATTTTTTCGATGACATTCTCGAGATACCAGTTTTTCGATAAAATTCTCGAAATATCATTAGTTTTTACACATGGGATTACTCCTGCATGGGTAAATCACAACAGGTGTTTTGTAAAAAAAATGCATATTGATGTTCCGTGCAATGCACGAGCATCTTGCTTGTTATTATATAACGCAAATCATGAGCAGGAAGTGACATTTTTTACACAACCACGTTAACATGGCCACGTAAATCACTAGCTAAAGTAAATACCATTATACTTATATCCCGATGCAAAAGGTTGAGTACATGTCCAAAGAGTAGAGTCGCACACACGCACTCTGTCTCTCAGAATCTCTCTCTCTCTCACACACACACCAGTTACGTGATGCCCACTTAAGCAGACACATATGTTACAAGTTGTGCACCCGCGGGTACACGTGATGCTGCGCATTTATTTAAGCCGGATGGCAAACCCAAACAGTAGCTGCATTCATTCCCCTCCCTCCGCCTCTTCTCTGGTCGTCGTTGCCCAGTAGCCATGGCCCGGCCGAAGGTAACAACATACGCCATACTCCCGCCGGAGCGGCGCTTTAATCTGGTAATTTTAGTGGTCATGCATGCATCTTTTTGTGCTAGCACTCCTATATAAGGGTTGACCGGTCGCTTCCCGTGGACGTGCGCGGGCGGTGGAAGAGGAAGGAGGAGGGAAGTGGGCTGTGGAGTAACGTTTTTTACCACAATTTCTTAGGAAACTGAGTGCAATAATTGAGTAGTTTTGCAAACTACCAGTACTACACCTGAAACGGTTCAAAACCTATACTCCCTTGCCAGCGCGCGCTTCCCGCGTGAAACAGTCAGCGTTGCCCTGGAGCGTCAGTGCCGCATTAATGCCCAGCCAGAGCGGAGGCGACCTCTTACTGGCGCCGGCTTTGAAGCGGCGCGACGGCCGAGAGAGCGCCACTTCCCGGTGCACGCGACTGCTCCGCGTCGAGGCTGGCCATAGGCCCTGTTTGCATCCATGGGTTAGAGTTAGTTTGAGCTAGTTGGGGCTCAAATGTCCCTAAAGTATCCAAGCATGAGGGTTTAAATTGGAGCAAGTTGCACTGAACCCACCAAAAAAAACTATCCCACCCAAGAGGTGCTAACTGGAGATAGTTCTCATTGGGACCACTGAAAAATCACTTTTCTCTCTCCATCAAGTGCATTTATTGTCAATCTAACCCTGTCACCCAAACACCTCTTTGGCTACAGTTATTTCAGGGTTAGTCATGAGTTAGTCTAACCTCTAGCTAAGTTAGAGTATCCAAACAAGACAGTATAGGACATGCAAGTTGCTCAAAGCATATAGTCAAATTCGTACGTGAAAGGATTTTTTTGTTTTTGAAAATGGAACGTGAAAGGAATTTTTTTTAGAATGATCTTGGCATGTCGCTAACATGTGATGAGTTAACCGACCTCAATAGACGGCAAAAACGCCAGCCCGCCGCACTTTGAGAGAGACGAGGAGGGAGAAGCGATACAGGCTGCTGGATTACTAGAGATGGGTGTCGCACGGAAGCCAAGAAATATGGTGATAGCGTGGGTTAGCCATGTACTAGTATGATGTAACTACACTAGGCTGTTGTGTTTCGTACTCTTCCAGTCCACTATGGAGATGATTGGTTGATTTTATATCGCTGAATAATATAAAATATTATGAGTGCATACGCTCCACCACGAGGTTCCTTGCTCCTTCTCGGTCGTCAGGAATCTATGTTCTTCCACTCTATTTTTTTACGTGAGCTTTGTTCATCCTTTTGCCAACACGCGAGACATCTAGAATCAAGGTGCACGTGTCATGCAAGGATCGTTCCATCTATATGAAGAACACATGGGACTGGAACTACGAGACGGACATGTACCCACTAGTGGACGTGCGAACCTGTGTAATGTAGCGCAGTAAGTGAAGTAGAAAGACACAAATAGTATGAACATGCGTGGCATATAGGCATTTTTCTCTTACTACCACTAAATGTTGTACGTGCAATGCCCGGTGATGTTATGGAGTACGTGACTAAGTACTCTACTACTACTATATTAATTGGAGGCACATATTAGGTTTTATATTTGTTTACATGTATGCCCCGAGACCTTCCAACTAGACGTGTCTTTCTCTCCGGGTTGCACTTTGTATTGTTCATACCACTAGTACAGTAGTACTACTATGTGTGGTCTCCGACCCACAAGTGGAGACGCTCTACCACGCTGTTCATGTCCCACTCCTTTCACTGATGTGTGGGACATCCAACATGTGCCGTGTGTTTGGCACCCCTTTGTCGTAAGAGTTGAAACGCTAGCATTCATCAGAAATAAAAAATAAATATAAATCGCCAGTGATACTATACCACACAGTTTCCTTGCTCCTCGATATCGGAAAGAATACTTCTGCTCGCCGACATGTGGGATGTCGACCATCCTGGTCCACTTGCCATGCCCGCAGAACTCCAAGGGAGAGTCACCCCGGTCGTCGCGCCGCAGTAATTACTAATGAGCCGTCAAATCACAGGCCCAACCTTACCCACTGTGAAGTTGCTCGGACGAAGGAACCATCATGACTTCGTTGAATTCCGCTTCTTGAAGAAAACTGCTGTACCAGCAGTACTGCTAGCTACAGTAGTTACTCCAGCAGAGGCCTCCTTTGGTTCATAGGATAGGAATTTTATAGGAATATGAAAATCATAGGAAGTGAGATGACATGCATCTCAATTCCTATAGAGAAAGAGATGCCATTTGATGCATAGGATAGGAATTTTCCCATTGAGTCTAGGCTAATGTACTGGTAATTTGCTCTAAAAACTACAGTAGTAACTAGTAGTACTGGTACATGCTCGTAATTAATTAAACAAACGTACGGGCGACACAGACACACACACACACACACTAACTACTACTACTACTACTACTACTACTACTACTACTACTACTACTACTACTACTACTACTACTACTACTACTACTACTACTACTACTACTACTACTACTACTACTACTACTACTTCTCACATGCTGGCCAGACACCGTCGTTCTCCTTCCCGGCTTTGTCGGCGACACCCCATCGTGCTTGGATCTCCGCCGGCCTCTCCGCAGCAGCGCGTGCGTCCTCTTCCTTCTTGCGGCAGCGGGCCTCTCTTTTCTTGATTTCTTTCTAACTTTTCCGCTCCCTCTGTGCGGCTTTGGCCGCCTCTTGCTCTACCGCCCATTCGGCCTTGGCAGCTTCAAATTCCGCCCACATAGGTGTGAGGTCGCGAGCGACGATGAACTCGGCACGGCGGGATGCCACCGCTTCCCTACCATTCTGTGTGCGGTCGTGGGCGGCGAGGAACTCGGCGCGGCGGGATGCCATCGCTTCCTTACCGGTTAGTGTGCGGCGCGGTGGCATGAACGACGCTTGGTGACAGCTCTGGGGTGGAGTGGCCGGACAACCGTAAAGTGCATTGGTTTGTCAAGAGCTCAAGGACTGAAGACGAAGGAAATTTGGATTCCCCTTCAATCCTGGTCATTTATTACCGAGTAAAATGCATTGGCGGTCATTGAACTTGTCTTGATATCTCACTTTGATCATTGTATACGAGATATGGTGATTATACGGTCACTGGCTCAGCGCATAGCTCCGTATATGTCTGGTTGACCAGTCAAACAGTCCGCATGCGCCTCATCAGCTCGTGTTCTTTATCTATCTATCTATGTGGGCCTACCTGTTAGTGGAGAAAGAAATAAAAACCGCGTATGTGACATTACTGTTTAGACGTTTGCTGGAGGCCTCCGCGAACACCGAGCATGTATTCACCTGGCTCAACACCAACGGTCATACTCGTGACTCGGCACCTTGCTCATGTATATCGTCCATCACAACAACAATCTATAAAACAGCCTAGCTAGAGAGGGTATTATGGTGCGGAGTATGTACTATCGTGAGCAACCGATCATAGTGCCACTGCACATGAGTGTGTGTCTGATCGATTCGTCCATTATTCGTAAGTTATGCATGGTTGTGTGGTGTCTAATGGTGGTCGTTGAAGGCTAGCTGGCGACAAGAGCGGTTGCATGGATGCCTGGTTGTCAATACGTGCCGCATACGCTTCAAAGGCTCGTCATCCATGAGTTCACATTTTACCACCACGCCAGCGTCTGACCGCCCTGGCCTACCGAAACCCCTTCCATCGCTAGCGTGCGCTCCCGCCTGAAACGATCACCGTCTCTCCAGAATGTCAATGCCGCATTCACCAGCCTTAACTGCAGGTGCAGTTGGTGTGTCACTGACGTGCGGGCCAGATGCCCGTTGGGCCCACATGTCAGTGATACAGCGCACCTGCGGTTAAGTCACTGAAGCAGCGTCTGCATTCACGCTCGACGCGACCTCTCACTGGCACCGGCATTGCAGCAGCGCGACGGCCGAGAGAGCGCCACCCGCGCGGCGTCCCGATGCAAGCTACTGTTCCGCGTTAACGACACCACGGCTATCCTTCCGTCCGCCGCCCACATTAAGGACACACGGCTGCCGACAAACCTACTCCGGCGCCAGCCGTCCATCCGTCTGCCGCGGCTCATTGCCATTCGCCCGCTATATTAACTTGAGCCCCAGCTCCCAGCCATAGCCAAAGACCCACACTCATTCTCCTCCGGTCCCTTCCTTTTGTCGGCACCACTCCAACCATGGCCTCCTGGCACTCCAAAGCTCTCTTGGACGTACTGTCACAGGAGCAGACGAAGGACATCGGCGGCCCTGCTCCGGGCGTGCTCCAAAGCTCTCTTGGACATACTGTCGCAGGAGCAGACGAAGGAGATCGCCGGCTTCCCCCGGCCACCCTCCGCCGCCATGACCACGAAGCCGGCGCGCGTGTGCGGGCGCAGCCGGCAGCGAGGAAGAGTAGTACACGATAGGTCGCCACCACTCTGTTCCCAGGAAGGCCACTGCTCCTCCACTCAGTCGATGCCAAGCTTGGTAGGATAAACATCGGCGGCCGATTAGCCGCTTGATGGCGATGTGGAGGCGGAAATCTTCAGAACCTTGTGCTCCGGAGGAGGAGATTATCGAGGCGGATGAGGAGGAGGCAAAGGCAATAGCCGGCTTTCTCAGGTTCATGGCCGGACATGGTGGTCGGGCGCCGGTGATCATTTAGATTAGGTTTACAGTATGTTTTTGTATGGTTTGTGCGAAATATGTAATGAATTTCGTCCAGTTTATAGGAAAAGTTTTCGAAATGTAATGAATTTCATCCAGTTAATTTGAAATTTGCTTTGTTTGCATGAATTTCGTCCGGTTAGTTCATATAGTTGTCGAAAGGTATGCGGGCACCATTGGATGGCATCCATCAGTGTCCTCGGACAGATGCCGGTGTAAATTTGAGGGCCAGCGCTGGAGATGCCCTAAGTATCATTCTATAATCGCTAACAGTGCTCCATTATTTCACAGGGAACAATTTTCCCTCGATCAAAATCAGATCCGCCGTGTTTCGCACTCCTCCCACGTAAGAGTGTAGACTCTTGCTTACATAAAAATGGAGCAAGTGGACGGCACTGTAGCACCTCATATCACTCAAACTAGCCAGCCTAACACGCGGGAAAGCACCGCCCTCATCATTTTGTTCTGGATTTCTATGATCGATCGCACGAAAATGTTACGCTTTGCAAGTTCAAAAGGAAAAGGCGGCACACTTACGACTCATATGCGTCGCACCCCCGACAGTCCAGCTCGCACGCCGCTCACCAGAGGGGATACGCGTTGTCTCGCATTTTCACTAACATGTGGGACTGCAATTGAATAAACCGTCGATAGCCGAAATCTAATCGCTCGGCGGGCGTCGGCTAAGAAGAGAGAGACGGGGGAGGGAGAAGAGATCGCCTGCCCGCCGCGCACGGACTCTAAGAAATATATATGGTGATAATGTGAGGTGGGCCATGGGGGAGTCCGGAGTAAGTGAAGTAGAAAGGCACAAATGGTATGAACATGCGTGGCATATAGGGTGTGTTTGGTCGCGTTCTCGTTTCAGCATAGTTGTTCCCTCTTCATGCATGCTGAACTCAACACCCTTCTTCATGCATGATTCTAGTGTATTTGTGCTAAACTAGTGTGGACTCATGCACCCTCCATACACTCTACCAAACACCCAAAAGTGGGTCGAGAAGGGAACTCTTGGGCGACATTTGTCTCTTACTACATACTACCACTAAATGTTGTACGTGCAATGCACGGTGATGTTATGGAGTACGTGCCTAAGTACTCTACTACTACTATATTAGTTGGAGGCACATATTAGCTTTTATATTTGTTTACGTGTATGCCCCGAGACCTTCCAACTAGACGTGTCTTTCTCTCCAGGTCGCACTTTGTATCGTTCATACCACTAGTACTACTACGTGTGGTCTCCGACCCAGAAGTGGAAGAAGTGGAGACGCTCTACCACGCTGTTTTTTTTGCGCTGGGCTCTACCATGCTGTTCATGTCCCACTCCTTTCGCTGACGTGTGGGGCATCCAGCACGTGCCGTGTTTGGTGCTCTTCATCGTAAGAGTTGAAACGCTAGCATTCATCAGAAATAAAAAATAAATATAAATCAGCAGTGATACTTTTTTTTGAAAAAATTATCCTGGTCTACCCCGGTCGTATCGCAGGCCCAACCTTTCCCACTATAAGTTGGTCGGACGAAGCAACCATCATGACTTCGTTGAATTCCGCTTCTTCAAGAAAACTTACTGTACCCGCAATACTGCTACCACACGCGAAGACTGGATGGCACTGTACCATGTCATATCACTGAAATCCACTAGGCCATCCTAAACAAACACTAGGCCAAACTAGCCCTCCTATAGGTCATCTATTTTGGAACGGAGGGAGTACTTCTCTGTACTGCTATGATTTTCTGTTGTACGTCTCTGTACTTTTGCTACGATTTTCCTACCCTATGAACCAAATGAGGCCTAAATGTATCCGTGTCGACTAAGCCTACAATTTTAGGAGCTTGGGCTATTGGCCGATCGACGATGGATAAGTATAAGCGTACCACGAGCTCATCAGCCCCAATGTTTCTCTTCGGTGAGTGTTTTGCAAGTACTATAGCTCGCACAATAGCTAGCCTACTAACACCAAGAATCATCAAACAAGCCCTGGTGATATGATAAACAGTTCAAACTTACATCTAAGCATGCCATATATTACATCAAAAGCTGGTGAGGATACATCTGTTTCCATAACTCGGAGAGGGTTCGCATGATTCATTATCAAACATAAGTAGCAAGTACCGCCCACACAAGACAGTGCACTAGCCCTAAGATGGTTTGATAACACGCATCGTTCTGGTAATTAAACATAAGGCAATGCAAACTACCCTGAAGGATTAGCGCGACCAACTATTTCTTGTCATCGATCTCTCGGGCAATGACCACAACACAGACATCGGCATGGGAATCGATCTCTGGGGCGATGTCCACAGGACTGACCGTGACATCGGAATCAATCTCTGGGGCGATGTCCACAGGATGGACAGCGACATCGGAATTGATCTCTGGGGCGATGCCAACAGGACGGACCGCGACATCGAAAACGATCTCTGGGGCGTTGTCCCAGGACGGGCCGCGACATTGAATCATCAAGGACGTCCACCGGCACCCGCACAACCCTAACATATTAGCAAGCACATTGCAAATAATCAAAAACCACAACTATGGTAATAATACATTATTGTTTACCTTGTGCAACTCACCGGGGGATCCCATCCCTCCGGGGGCCATCTCCTCGTCCTCGATGGGGGCTATCACCTTGCCAGGGGAGTACTGCTTCTCAACGGTGACTATCTCCTCAAACTCGGCCTTGAGCCTCGCATAGGTGGCCATCAGAGTTTCTGGGGTAGGCACGGTGGGGATCTTGCTGTTCTTCCAACTTTCTTTGAGGAGTTCGTCTACCAACATCGTCAACTCTTTGGCCAGTGCTTGTTTCTTGGAGTTCTTCGTCTCCATGGGTTGGCCCGCCAACATGGTGAACTCGTTGGTCGGTGCTCGCTTCCTAGAGATCATGTTGTGCCAATCATACATTTTAGTGGAACTACACAAGACAATACAATGAACTGTATCCCAGCCTGTGCTTTAATTCTGCTGGAAGTTCTTGATAATCTTTCGATATATTCTCAGCACTGGTAAACAAGAGTGATTTCAACCATACATTTGAAGTGCACAAAAATATATAAGTGATTCCAGTGAGTGCTTTATCATCTCTTATGGGACTACATGAATAAGCTTTTTTTCCTCAGGGTGGTACGGGCCTAAGGCCTTCATCCATATTAGTTTGCTATCATCTCTGTTTGTATCGTGCTACTGTCATGAGAAACTCCTTTATCTTTGCACGTTAAAGTTTTGCAACCTATGATACATGGCAATGCTTTGAGTGTTGAGCTAATTGGCACTGATTAAATAAACTAATACCTATCTTTAAGCAAGACTACTATGTTGTTAACTTTACCCATTAAGATAATGAGGGTGCTTCTATTTGTTAGTGTATGTTTCATCAACTAGTCCCATTATTACAGTAATCTCACTCTCTCAATATATGTGCCAACAGGGATGCTCGATTTTGGTGGAACTGCACAAAAACTTTGGGTGCTTCATTGCATCGACAACTTCCGTCCTTTCCTGTCAGTCGCTAATCTGGGCCTGCTTTCTTCCTTTGCTGTCAGTTGCTTCGCTTATCTCGGCTTCCAGTCAAAGGAAATAGTAATTGATATGCTACCTCACACAAGTTGGTACTGGTCTTTATCCTGATTATTGTGCTTGTCATGTATTGGTACTTTGGTATTGTGCTACTGTTTGCCGATTTTATAAAGGAGTAACTTGGAGCCTGAACTCGCAGGCAAATCATTGCATTGGGTGATTTCAGTAGAAATGCACAAAAAGATCAGATGGACAGATACTTATGCTGCTGCTATGTACTCTAAAGTTCACTCAGACAAGCATCGATGTTGACAAGAAGTGCCTATATTCATTCGAGTATCAACCGGCGTCAACCAGTTGTCAAACTCCAAGTATTAGGAGAGTGAACGCTAAAAATATTGCTTGGCGCATAGCCTAGAAAAACACAATCCAGTCTTTGGTCCCAACTTGTGCCTTTTGGTTATCGGCAGATATGGTAACGAACTGTATGGCATGGAGTCTAAAGATTCCAGACAAGTTGGTTGACGCGTATATTCATCTAGCACTTAATCAGTCTGCACGCCAGGGATGCTCCATTTCAGTTGAACTACACAAAAAATTTGGGTGATTCATTTTCTCAACCGCCTCCTTTCTCGTCTGCAATGTAGAATTTTGGCGAGCTACACGACCAAGATGAGCCAGTAAACTAGTTGGATGAAAGTAGTGGCCAAGTTGCTCAAACCTCCCTCGGCAGGAGGCCACTATTTGAGGATAAAGCTACAAGCAAAGTTCAGATTGTCTGTGCTGCCTCTTATGTACTCGAAAGTTTACTCGTACAAGCATTAATTTTAGCAAGAAGTACCTCCGACTGAACACCATTTACCAGACTGTACCCTAGGTAATTAAAGTTCGTCCATGGATCATATTGGCTATGATCTCAATCATTTGGATGCATAAACATACTGAACATGTCTATATCTGAATCTTTTTGTGAATTATCTATGAATATTGTTGTGTGATCTATCAATCATTTGGATCCATAGACATGCTGAACTTGTGTATCTATGAATCTTTTGAGTTGTTGATAGTGAATGTTGGCTATGAATATGAACGTGTCCTATGAACCTGAGTTTGAAACGAATGTTTACCTTTTCTGTTGTACTTGTGTGTGAACTTGTTAGTATGCCTACTGTGGGGTATGTGACGTGTGGGTGTCAACGACACACCTTCTTCCCGAGAAGAATTGCACCTGCCTTGTTAGAGCAGCAATGGCGCATCAGCTCTTTTTAATCTTTTTGCTCTGTCTTGCCCCTCCCCCGCTCAACCCCTGCCGTAATGTTTTCGGCCTCAAAATAAACATAGTAGTGCGTTGTTTTTTGGGCTTGATGAAAATCGAGTGTTGGTTTTTGTAGGTTGGCCCGCCCAGCAAATGGGCTGCTGGTCCACCACGGACTGGGAGGCTAAAAATACAAGTTGTATGGTGCAGAGGCAGGTAAAAAAAATGCCATCGAGAGCCATCCACTGAAGAAAAAAATCGCTCCTGATGTGCTTCTTTAGGCGTGCCGCCGGCCCTCTCTTTAATCCAGTTCGCTCGGGTATATGGTATCATTTTTTTCCAGAGGGCGAACAAGTATCAGCTAGGCCTAGTATTTGTATTTTAACATGCGTAGCCCACGACATACGGTGACAGTGGTTTCAACTTATTTTTTGAGGTCCATACTAGCCTATGGGCTTTTTCTTAAAGATCGGCAGCCCAATGTATTTTTTAACCACATTATATATATTTATATTATTACTATTATCGTATATTTTATAGAGACTTATTTATACATTATAAAAACATCCCACGTGTTATTAACTTATAAAAGTAAATGTTTAACAGAAGTTGGCAAGGAAAATCCTGGTTGTTTTTGACTCACAGGCAAGGAAAATCCTGGTGATTGCGTACAAAAGCTTGAGAAGGTTTTAAGGACCAATGTAATAATAACGCGCTCATTTTTATTTTGAGCAATAACTCGCTAATTTGTTAATTATGTATATAAAAAATGTGCCTCGCCGGTTTATTTTTTGATATTAATTGCTCCTTCTAACATAACATTATATATATAACGAGCCCAGCTAATTCGTGTATTTGAAGGAAGTGCAAATGGGCTGGGATTGCTTAGAAAATATAAATGGGCCGCATTGACGTGAAATTATTTGTTCACCTAGCCCAACAAGTGGACTCTACATTCTAGAAAACATGGGTTAAATATATGCCACATTTTTGCAGGCTGACATGTGTGCCAATAGGTCGAAGCCTACGCTGGGCGTTGTCAAGTTGGTCAACAAATGATTATGACATCCACAACCATTGGATTTATATCCAACGGCCGGCATGCACCTTCAATCTCTCGTCTTCTTCCTCCAGCATCGCTGGGACCGCCTGGTCCGACCTCCGGGGGCTAGCGGCTCTGCTTAGCACGCTGTGAAGCGCTACCCCACCGCCAGCCAGGCTATCCCTCCACCCCTCCACACCTCCTGTTATTCTCCACCGACTGCAGCCCCACGCCGCACCAGAACCAGTTATAACCCTTCTCCTCCTCTCAATTTGCGATGCCACTGCCGCGTCTTCCCATCTCTGAGTCGTTCCCGTCCGGGGCCTCGCCGTCGTCCACCGCCTCGCTGCGCTCGGTGCGGCGTGGTCAAGAAACGAGAGTCATCGGAAGAGGACTGTACGTGGAGAGCTTGACGGGTGGGACCCACGAGGTCCATGGTCGCACGCAAGGAAAGTTGCTCCTTATAAGCTGAAAAAAATGTTTCCTCCACCTAACAGCTGGGACCCACCGGCTGTATCTTCGCACGGAAGGAAGTGCCTCCTTGTTATGCGAAAAAAAATATTCCTCCCGTTGACAGCTGGGACCCGTCAGATTTGGTGGCTGACTTGTGGGCCTACTAAGCGGACGTGTACGTAGGGCTTTGTCAACTTAATCAACAAATGATTCTAGCAGCTGGTCCGTTGGATGTTAATCCAGCAGCCGTGCTCCTTCTTCAACCTCTGTTCTTGCTCCTGTCTCCCGTGGGCGGCACCGCGGCTGTGCTGCCGCGCACCCAAACCAGTGAAGTTTCCCACTCCTCTCCATCTGCGACTCCACTGCCCCGTCTTCCCCATCTCCAGGTCGTTCCAGTCCAGGGCCTCGCCGTCATCCACCGGCCTTGGTGCGCTCGGCACGGTGTGGTCAACGTGGTCAACAATCGAGAGTCATCGGAAGATGACTGCACGTGAGAGGCTGACAGTGGGGACGCACCACGCCCATGGACGCATGCATGCAACGGAACGCGGCGTGGTCAACGTGGTCAAGGAACGACTTCCATCAGAAGTGTACTGTACGTGGAGAGGCTGACAGCTGGGTCCACGGCCGCAGCAAGGAGGTGCCTCCTTATTACGCGGAAAATAATGATTCCTCCACCTGACAGCAAGGACCCACCGGACGGGCCACCGTATTTCATGAAAAAAAAACTTTTGACTCCTGACTGCTGGGACCCACCGGGCGGGCCACCGTATTTCGTAAAAAAACGTTCCCCCACTGTCAGCTCGAACCCACCGAAAGTGCCTCCTTATTACACAAAAAAAATGAATACTCCCCCTGCTAGCTGGGACCCACCTTGGTGGGAGGCTGACTAGTGGGCCTACTAAGTTGACGGAGATGGAGGGCTTTGTCAACTTAGTCAATATGAATGATTCTAGCTCCAGTGACCGTACGATGTCCATCCAACGGTCGTAGTGCTTCTTCAACCTCTGGTCTTCTTGCTCCAGCCGCCCAAACCAGCGCCGGTCGTGTGGCGTGCTCCTGCCTCCCGTGGCCGGCTGTGATGCCGCGAAGGCCTCACCGCCCCTACTACTCCCACCGCTGGCCAGGCCATCCCTCTACTCACCAACACCCCCTATTATTCTGCGGTGACGGCAGCCTCACACCGCAGCAGAACCATTGAACCCTCGTACTACTCTCCTCGTGGGCTTCCACTGCTGCGTCTTCCCCGGCTCCACGTCGTCCCCTTCCTAGGCCTCACCGTCGTCCACCGCCTTGGTGCTCTCAGCGCGGCGTGGTCAATGTGGTCAAGGAACGACTTCCATAGGAAGAGTACTGTACGTGGAGAGGCTGACAACTAGGCCCACGGCGCTTGCAAGGAAGTGCCTCCTAATTACGCGCAAAATAATTATTCCTCCACCTGACAGCAGGGACCCACCGGACGGGCCACCGTATTTCACGAAAAAAATGTTTCCCCCTGACAGCTGGGACCCACCAGCTACATCTTCGCATGCAAGGAAGTGCGTCCAGGCAAAAAAAAACGATTCTCCCCCTGACTGCTGGGACCCACCAGCTACATCTTCGCACGCAAGGAAGTGCCTGACAGTCGGGACCCACCTGGTCGAAGCGTACGTAGCATTGTCATTTTGGTCGCGAATGTGTACGTACATACTGGTCGATGTAGACGTGCACATGTCGTAGTAGAGGCCTGCACGTAGCATGTACACGTACGTACAACGGCCAGGGTGCAAGAAAGAAAATACGGCCACGTACATACATACAGGCGGGGTCTCGAACGCCTACTCGTGCATACGTACGGCCAGGGCTCGTGTACATGGCTGGGTCGGAATGGAGAAACAACGTCGTCGTCATGTTCATGGGGAGCCAACCGGCTGGGTCGGAACGGAATGTGTCGTCGTGTTCATCGGGAGGGCTTGGACGGAACAGCCGATGGAAACGGGGCCTGGCGTACAGCACAACGGAGGAAACGGCCTTGTGTTCGACCGGACACGTTCGAGGCGGGATCCTGTTCATCAGGAGGGGTCCGGCGTACTGCAAAATGGAGAAAACGGACCTCCTACGGTCGAAACGGGGTCCGGTTGAGCAGGAGGGGTGTGGCGTACCGCAAAACAGAGGAAACGGACTTGTGTTGAGCGCTACGGTCGAAACGGGGGTCCTGTTCAACGGGAGGGGTGTGGCGTACCGCAAAACGGGACTCCACGGGATACTGTTCATCTCCACCGTCGACCCCCTCCAGCCTCCACGGGCTACTATTCATCCACCGTCGACCTCCTCCAGCCTCCACCTGTGACTGTTCATCCACGGGCTCCTGTTCATCCAGCCTCCACCGCGCGCTACTCCACCGGTTACTGTTCAACCAGCCCTCTCCACGGGCTCCTGTTCAACCACCCCTCCACGGGCTACTGTCCATCCAGCCCTCCACCGTCTACTGTTCATCCAGCCCTCCACGGGGTGGTCCTGTTCATCCAGCCCTCCACGGGGTCCTGTTCATCTAGCCCCAACCGGCTCGATCGATCGGGGTCCTGTTCATCCAGAGGCGACACCACGGGGTCCTGTTCATCCACCCCCACCAGGAACTGTTCATCCAAACCCCCTAGCAATGCTCACTGTTCATCTAGAGGCAGCATCAATCGGCTTCAGTTAGCAGCAGTAGCGAAGGAATCGCTCGATCGGGTTCAGTTAATAGCCATCGATCCATCGCTCGGTTCAGTAACGCGTAGCCTACAGTGCAATTGCTCGGGTTCAGTAGGCGAACGCCTCGCTTGGGTTCAGTTAGAGCCCAACCCCTCACACACACGCGCGTACGTGTACGAGAGAAACGTGCATCGCTCGGCACCCCACCACCCTCCGTAACTGGGAACTCCCCAAAATTTTCCTCGCCCTCTCTTCTACCACGGTTTTTTCCGTCATGGACGGCCCAAAGAATGTCATGCAGCTGCGTCTCCGGCCCGCCCAGGACTAAAAGCCCATTTTCTGTCATGATTTTTTTCATAGAAGTAGGAGCCCACCACATCTATGATGATACCGGGTTTTGTCACAATTATCGTCATAGAAGTGTCATAACTATGACAGAGAAAAATTTCGTTCGGCCCAAAATGTCACGGATGTGTCTTTTTTTGTACTGCTAATGTTAGGGGAATACTTGAGAATTTGTAGAGGCGCAATTAGGTTAAGAGGTGCCACGAGGGGCCCACAAGCTTGGGGGCGCTCCCCCGGGGCACACCTCCCGAGCTTGTCGCTCCCTCGTGACTCTTCAGGTCTTTTCCTGAACCTTCTAGGGTCTCTTCTGGTCCAGAAAAAATTAATCCAAAGTTTTTTCTCCGTTTGGACTCTGTTGGATACCGATTTCCTGAAAAGCTAAAAACAAGAAAAGAAATAGGTACTAGCACTGGGCACTAGGTTAATAGGTTAGTCCCAAAAAATGATATATAATTGCATATAAAACTTCCAAAACTGATACTACAATAGCATGGAACAATAAAAAATTATAGATACGTTAGAGACATATCAAGCATCCCCAAGCTTAATTCCTGCTCGTCCTTGAGCAGGTAAATGATAAAAATAGAATTTTTGATGTGGAGTGCTAGCTATCATGTTTGTCATGTAATTTCTCTTTGTGGCATGAATATAAAGATCAGAATGATTCAAAGCAATAGTCTATAGTTTGACATAAAAGTAATAATAAGGCATACCAACAAACAATCACGTCTTTCAAAATATCAACGCTAAATAAAAGTTATCCCTACAAAATCATATAGTATTGTCATGCTCCATCTTCTTAACACAAAGTATTTATCATGCACAACCCCGATGACAAGCCAAGCAATTGGTTCATACTTTTTAACATGCTTCAGCTTTTTCAACTCTCACACAATACATGAGCATTAGCCATGGATATAACACTATGAGTGGAGTAGAGTATGATGTTGGAGGTTGTGTGGAGAAGACAAAAAAGAAGAAAGTCTCACATCGACGAGGCTAATCAACGGGCTATGGAGATGCGATGTCGCTTGAACTACGTCGGTATTTCCCCAAAGAGGAAGGGATGATGCAGCACAGCTATGGTAGGTATTTCCCCCTGTTATGAAACCAAGGTATCAATCCAGTAGGAGGACCGAGCAACACTATGCAAATAGTACCTGCACACAAAGAACAAATACTTGCAACCTAATGCTTCTGAGGGGTTTGATGTC
This sequence comes from Triticum aestivum, assembly GCF_018294505.1. NCBI lineage: Eukaryota > Viridiplantae > Streptophyta > Magnoliopsida > Poales > Poaceae > Triticum > Triticum aestivum. The sequence goes on along the minus strand of NC_057799.1, from coordinate 423,899,697 downwards.
TGCTAGACTATGTCGGTATTTGCCCAAAGAGAAAGGAATGATGCAGCACAGCGACGGTAGGTACTTCCCTCAGTGATGAGACCAAAGTTATTGAACCAGTGGGAGAACCAAGCAACACTACGTAAATAGCACCTAAACACAAATAACAAATACTCGCAACCTGATGTATTAAAGGGGTTGTCAATCCCTTTCGGGTAACGACGCCAGAAATTGGCAAACGGACTTGAGAAACTCGTAATAATTTGATAGATAGATCTCGCGGGAACGCTAGATAAAATAAATTGCAGCAAGGTATTTTTGTATTTTTGATTTAATAGATCTGAAAATAAAAGCAAATAAAATAGATCGCAAAGGCAAAAATAATAAAGAAGAGACCCGGGGGCCGTAGATTTCACTAGTGGCTTCTCTTGAGAAAAATAGCAAACGATGGGTAAACGAATTACTGTTGGGCAATTGATAGTCCTTTGAATAATCATGACGATATCCAGGCAATGATTATTATATAGGCATCACGTCCAAGATTAGTAGACCGACTCCTGCCTGCATCTACTACTATTACTCCACACATCGACCGCTATCCAGCATGCATCTAGTGTATTAAGTTCATGGAGAAACGGAGTAATGTAATAAGAATGATGACATGATGTAGACAAGATCTATTTATGTAGAAATAGACCCCATCTTGTTAGCCTTAATAGCAACAATACATACGTGTCGGTTCCCCTTCTGTCACTGGGGTCAAGCAGCGTAAGATCAAACCCATCACAAGGCACCTGTTCCCATTCCAAGATAAATAGATCAAGTTGGCCAAACAAAACCCAAATATCAGAGAATAAATACGAGGCTATAAGCAATCATGCATATAACGGATCAAAGGAGACTCAAATAACTTTCATGGATAAAAAGATAGATCTGATCATAAACTCAAAGTTCATCGGATCCCAACAAACACACCGTAAAAAGAGTTACATCATATGGATCTCCAAGAGACCATTGTATTGAGAATCAAAAGAGAGAGAGGAAGCCATCTAGCTACTAACTACGGACCCGTAGGTCTACAAAGAACTACTCACGCATCATCGGAGAGGCACCAATGGACATGATGAACCCCTCCGTGATGGTGTCTAGATTGGATCTGGTGGTTCTGGAACTTTTTTTTGAGGAAGAATGACAGTGGGAGAGGCTCCCACTGACTTTGTATTACTCACAAAGGAACAATTACATATGTGTTACAAAGGGGTTTTGTGGCCCCCCGGCCATGCAAGCTATCCATGGTCCTAGTGACCCAAATTTACAATGTAATTAGACAGGAAGGGATGAAGTTCCTCTCGGCAGTTATGTGTTAGCAGCTCCAAGAGATGCTTGAATCTAGCCAGCCATGCTCCATAAGAGTGCTGAATCCCTCTAAAGTGTTGATTGTTTCTCTCCATCCAAAGACTCCAAGCAGCCAAAATAAAAATATCCATGAAAAGAGGTTGTCTCCAATTATCCCTACCCCCATGCAGAAGAGCCAGTCTGTTGTCATCTATCGGCCATGTCATTCCAACTACATCCCAGCAGCGTTGACTAAAGGGGCAATTGAAGAACAGATGTTCCACCGTTTCCTCTGGAGGGTTTTGACAGAACATGCATGCATAGTTGCCCCCTACGACAACAAAATGTCTGCGTTTGAGCATATTCCTGGTATTCAGGCGATCAACTAGGAGTAGCCACCCAAACATCTTGAATTTGATCGGGCTTTTAGCTTTCCAGAGCCATCCAAACGCCTCATCTGCCACAACCTGTTTGTAGCAGTGGTTATAGAACTTCTTGGATGAGAAACGCCCTAGCGTGCATTCCCAGACATCACTGCGATCGACGGCCATCCGATTTTGTGGCAACCCCTCCTGGATCTCTTTGATTTCCTCCCTCGCCTGGATCAAGAGAGGTAGACTAAAAATCGTGGCTGGGTCAGTTGCAGTAAGAACCTTAGCAATGGAGTCGTCCTCATTCAAGCAAAATGAAAAGGCTCGTGGATATATATCCATTATTGGGGAATCCTGAGTATTATCAAACCAAACATCTTTCCAGAACAGAGCACTAGAGCCATCCCCGGGGGTGACTTTAGTGATCCCTCGGAAGATCCCACTGAGTTGCATTACGTCCTTCCACCAGAAAGAGCCCACCGCCTCAGATGCATGCGGTATCCCGTTTCTGTAGTAGGCATCCCAAACAAGCTCCACCCAGGGAACATCTTCATGATTATAGAATTTGAATAGATGTTTTAGGAGAAGGGCTGCATTCTGTGTTTTTATATCAATAACACCAAGGCCTCCGCAGCGTTTTGGGCGGCAGACAAGTTCCCAGGCCGCGCGAGAGTTATTCTTGACCCCATCGTCAGAGTTTTTAGCCCAGAGGCAATATCTACGCAGCTTGTCCAGATGTTCAATCACCTTTGGGTGTATTTTGATTGTGCACATTGCATATATCAGCACCGAAGTCACAACTGAATTGACCAAGGTCAGTTTAGCCCCGGATGACATCAGTGATAGCGCAGTGGATGTCTTCCGCTCAACTGCATGAACCAGCGGCATAAGATCAAGGACACTAGGCCTCGTCGTGCCCATTGGCAGGCCGAGGTATGTGAAGGGCATGGAACCAACAGAGCAACCAAAAACCCCAGCCAGTTCACAAGCACGTCGGTGATCAATGTTAATGGGTATAAGAGTTGATTTCTGAAAATTGATCTTCAGCCCAATGGAAGTACCATAATCTTCTAGGATAGCTTTCATACGGGCAGCCTGCACGGGACATGCCTGCATAACTAAAATCGTGTCGTCAGCGTATTGGACAACAGGGAAGTCACCCGCCCTATCACTAGGGAGAGGAAGATCGATCAGTCCTCGAGTATAAGCATCGTTAACTGCTGCTTGGAGGAGATCGGCCGCAAGGACAAAGATCAACGGCGAGAGAGGGTCCCCCTGGCGCACTCCACACTTACAGTTGAATTTTCGACCAGGGACTCCATTAAGGAGTACGGAAGAAACCCCCGAGCCAAACATCGTTTCCATCCATCCAAGCCATTTGTCATCAAAACCCATGTGCTTCATAATTGCCATCATGGGGGCGTGCTCAATAGTGTCAAACGCCTTGGCAAAGTCTAATTTGAGGAGGATGTTTTCCCTCGCTGAAGTGTGGCATTGATGGATGTATTCAAACGACCACGCCAAGCAATCTTGGATTGTCCTCCCTTTGAGGAAACCGTACTGATTTCTGTGTATGATCTTGAGGATGACTTTCTGTAACCGATTAGCCAAGATCTTAGTGATGATTTTCAGACAACAATTCAGTAAAGTAATTGGTCTATAATCATTTGCAGTTTCTGGAGAAGAGTTCTTTGGGATCAAGGTGATGTACCCCTCACTAATACTGGTTATATCTAGTCCTCCGGCATGAAATGCATGGCACAGCTCATAGAAGTCCGACTTGATGATCTGCTAGCAGCTCTTAAGGAAACAACCATTAAAACCATCAGGACCCGGAGCCCGATCACTCGGCATTTCCTTAATAACAGTGTCAATCTCTTCATTGGAAAAAGGTGCCGACAAGTGCTCCAGTCCCTCAATCCGACGGATGATTCTGGAAAGATCAAAACGCATGTGAGTGGATTTAGAAGAACCCAAACGTTCCTTATAGGTTTTGAACAACACCCCTTCCTTGCCAACATGGTCATGTATTTCCACATCGCCATCACGAAGCATGGCGATAGAGTTGTGTCTATATCTCTCCGTGGCCAGGGATTGAAAGAGTTTGGTATTTTCATCTGCAAATCTGAAGTATCTGATCGTGCATCTTTTCCTCCAGTATTCATTCTGAAACTGTAACAATGTCTGCAAGTGGGATTTCAAAATTTTCCGGAAGTTTAATTCCTGGATAAATAGAGGTCTTTTGTCCTCGAGATTATCCATCGTAGCTAAAGATTCATTACTGTTCTGGATTATGATTTTCAGCTTTGAGATATCCCTGCTCCATCTCTTGAGATCATACCTCAGAGTTTTCAGTTTTTTACAATGCGGGCGGCAGCGTTCGGGGCATGGCATGCCTTGGACCAGGAGGCGGCAACCACGTCCATAAACCCAGAATGGTTAATCCAAAAATTCTCAAAACGGAAGAGTTTGGACTTGGGGATGGTGGACTCAATTGTAACCACACATGGAATATGATCAGACACCGGTTTTCCCAATGGCAAGACCATTGTGTTTGGGAACGAGGTAGTCCAGCAAGAGGACGAAAAGAACCAATCAAGCTGTTCAAGTAAGGGGTCGTCTTGCATATTACTCCAGGTATATGTTCGGCCCTTCACAGGTAACTCCATCAGAGACTGCGCTCGAATGATTTCATTAAAAAGCAACATGTCCGCAGCGTCACCCCCAGGTTTGTTTCTGTTATTCGTGGAACGAATAAAGTTGAAATCTCCAAGGATCAACCAGTTCTCATCATCAGGTATATGTAGGTCAAATAACCAATTAGTAAAATCCACCCGACGCTGACCAGAACATGGACCATATACATTGATCAATTTCCACGAATCACTGGACTGTGTAGCAACAAAAGAGACACCCACAGCAAACGAGTCAACATACCAAGGTGTGCCCACAAACACAGAGCTATTCCAGATAATAATAAGACCACCAGAGGCACCCACAGATGGGGCAAACACAAATTTATCAAAACGCTTAGGGCAGAAAGTTTTAATAAACGCCAGATCAAAAGAGTCACGCTTTGTTTCCTGGATACATATCACAGAGCAACCATTAGTATCGATAGCATTCCTAAGAGCCAAAGTTTTAGCATCGGAGTTGATGCCCCTGATGTTCCACGACAAGACATTCCACGACTTATTCATGAACAAGCGAAAGTTCAGTCTCCAGCTCCCGTGGACGAGCGCTGATCATCCAGCAGCTTCTCGGGAGAAAGAGCATCCTGCGCAATCCCGCAGTGTTTGCCCATCTGTTGAAGATCTTCAATCGTCATAGGAGGAGGAAAATCATCAGACCGAACCTGCACGGGGCCAGTAGCCAAAGAAACAACTGTGATAAAAGAAGTCTCGCGTGGTTTCACCCGTGACTTAGAGCGCTTGATATCAGAGACGTGATTGATCTTGAAACCATCATACTTATTAGAACGAGTGCTTCTTCTGACAGTGGTTGTGTCAAGAGGCACAAGCACATTGCGGGACTGGGAAGCATTATAAAGAGAAGTAGAAGCAATCACCTGAAGAGCCGTCTCTTGAACAGACAAGGTCACCGGCTGTAACTCTGCATCTTGGGAAGCAAGTCGTGAAATCTCCTTGAGACCAGGGGAGCGAGTCGCCCTCCCCCAATCAGTGTCAAACGCTGAAAGCCTGCATTCAGCGGCCTCCTGCAGCCAAGACGATGGTATGATGGCAGCCCCCAACTGAAAGATTGAACTGAACACCTCTGTCAGAACATCACGCTCTGGGACTATGCCTTCCATCCAGGTAATCACAGTAGCATTCAACTGGTTCTGTATAAACTTGAAAGGATTAAGGGGAAACATAACAGCCGCAGATGTCTGAAAGGTTAGGGCCGGCGTATATATGCGTTTGAGCATCCCTCCCATCCAGAGCAACAAATCATGATCGACAGCCACAAAAAAATTGGCTGAATCTCCTCCAGCTCTGACGAATGCAAGTCGTGCAGTAGGATTCCCAAGCACAAAACCATCAGCCAATGCTTCCACCGCTTGAAACTCTAAGTCAGAAGACCAAACATCCGACAGGTTGTCCTGGACATTGTTTTCAGGATCCACACCATCCATCAGAGACGGCCCGTCATACTGGAAGAATGTTCTAAAACCGAACCCTGTGTATGGCGGAGGAACCACAGGCCACATAGGCCAACCATTATCCTGAATTTGCACCTGGGCCGGATCTGGGGCGTTCCATGCCACTTCATTCAGAGCCTCTTGGGTAGCTATCTCATCAATTCTTGCTTGCTACATGAGGGTGTAGTAAGGAAGCTCATAAGGGTGGGGTGATGCGTTCAGAAGCGGAGGAGCATCTTCATTGCCAACTAAACTGGGAATAGTGTTCCTGCCATTCAGAACATACACTGGTACAGACCAGGATCGAGCAAGCCCTGGCAGCAAACCAACCCTGGTAACCAACAGACTGTGTGGCACTTCAGCCACATCTTTGATATGACACTTAAGTAGAACTCTAGCTTTGTTGAGACCCGGACGTGGCCACACAAGGAGCTTTCCAAAGTTAGAAACGGCCTTATGAATATAGTGCTCAGTCTGGTAATCCATTGGGAAAGCTAGAAACATAACCCAAACCTCATATTCAAAAGCAGGCATGCGCATATTGAGACATTCATCATGAGGAACTAAAGAGAAAGTAGAATCCTCAGATAGAGCGTGAGGTCCCTCCCTAATTGCAGCATCCCGACTCTCCATATCCGCAAAGACCACACAGCCAATTCCTAACGGGTAAATAAAATCATCCACCAAATCATACTCTAGATCCCCAGTGATGATGCGACAGACCTCGGCCAACCAAAGCTCCTTTTGATGATCAGGGACTGGAGGATGGACTGAAACAATGGCATACCTGTCATGGTTGAGGGGCGGAACATCGACCACCATGACATGGCGCTGGACGCAATGAGCAAGGCCGCGGTCGAAGGTCGATCCAACCGGAGCGAAGGCGAACGGGCGCACTGGAAAGTTCGCCATAGCTAGAGTTGTCGGAGGTGTGGAGTCCGCCGAAAGAGGAATCGCCGATGACGGACAGCAAGAAGACGGTGGGAGCGGGGGCAATGAAGGTTGGGGTGGTGAGCTCGAGGACGCCGGCTGACTCGATTGGGGTTTTTGGCAGGCTGAAGTGACTACACCCTAACCAGGGAGGCGTATCGTCAAGCGATGGGCGGTGGCCACTTCCGAGGGGCGTGGTTCTGGAACTTGCGGCGGCTGGAATTGATTTTCGTCAACTCCCATAGGGTTTCTGGAATATTGGGGTATTCATAGAGTAAAGAGGCGGTTCGGGAGGCAACTGAGGACCAGGTGCTTCTTCGGCCCACTGGATGTCTTCTGGTCCATAAAAATCCACAAAACGTTTCGCTGCGTTTGGACTCCGTTTGGTATTGATTCCTTGCGATGTAAAAAACATGCAAAAAATAGCAACTGGCACTTGGCACTATGTCAATAGGTTAGTACCAAAAAATGAGATGAAATGACTATAAAATGATTATAAAACATCCAAGAATGATAATATAACAGCATGGAACAATAAAAAATTATAGATATGTTGGATACATATCATCATCCCCAAGCTTAATTCCTGCTCGTCCTCGAGTAGGTAAATGATAAAAACAGAATTTTTTATGTGGAATGCTGCCTATCATGTCATCTCATATTCTTTTCTTTGTAGCATGGGCATTTGGACTTTTTTATGGTTCAAAGCAATAGTCTAGTTTTGACATGAGGACTTTAATACTCAAGCATACCAACAAGGAAGCATGTCTTTCAAAATATTAACGCTAAAATAAGTTATCCCTAGCCCATCATGCTCAATCATCGATCCATTCATGAAACACACTCGCATATTAGCTACACCCAATGCTCAAGTACGATCATAGTGCCCCCTAGTTGGTGCTTTATAAGAGAAGATGGAGACTCAAATTAAAAAATAAAAATTGCATAAACTAAAAGAAAGGCCCTTCGCGGAGGGAAGTAGGGATTTGTAGAGGTGCCAGAGCTCAAAGCGAAAAACATAAAGATAAAAACATTTTGGGAGGCATGCTTTTCCTGTCAACGAGAATGATCGAGTAGTTCCCAATACTTTCCATGCTAGATATATCATAGGTGGTTCCCAAACACAAATTAAAGTTTATTCCTTTTTCAACCATACTTTCACTTTCCATGGTTAACTGTATCCATGGGTGCCTTCCATACCAACACTTTCCAAGGAATTTATAATTTGACAACATAAAGTAAATTCATTTTTCATTTCGGGACTGGGCATCCCTAATACCTTTGCCTTACTCTCGTGCAATGACAAGTGAATAAACACTCATCGTGAGAATAACATATCTAGCATGGAAATATATTAGCCACCCCCTACAGCTTCATGAGCGGTACGGGCACACAAAAGAGAAGTTTATTTTGAAAATTAGAGATGGCACATACAAATTTGCTTAGAACGGCAAAAGAATACTGCATATAGGTAGGTATGGTGGACTCATGTGGCAAAATTGGTTTAAAGGATTTTGGATGCACAAGTAGTGATCATACTTAGTGCAAAATGAAGGCTAGCAAAAGATTGAGAAGCGACCAACCAAGAAACGAATAATCTCATAAGCGTGCATTGAGCATAATTAACACCGAATAATGCACCACAACTAGGATGTAATTTCATTGCATAACTATTGACTTTCGTGCTTGCATAGGGAATCACAAACCTTAACACCAATATTCTTACTAAAGCATAATTACTCATCAACATGACTCACATATCACAATCATCATATCTCAAAACTATTACAAGGAATCAAGTTTATTTTGTCCAATGATCTTCATGAAAGTTTTTATTATATCCTTCTTGGATATCTATCACTTTGGAACTAATTTTCATGCGTTGCTTTTGATAAGCTCAAACAAATATAAGTGAAGATCAAGAGCATAATATTTCTTTCTCTCAAATTAATTTAAGTGAAGCAAGAGAGAATTTATTAAAAAATTACTAACTCTCAAATAAATCTAAGTGAAGCAAGAGAGAATTTCTTCAAAAATACTAAAGCACACCGTGCTCAAAAAGATATAAGTGAAGCACTAGAGCAATTCCATAGCTCATAAAGATTTAAGTGAAGCATAGAGAGCAATTCTAACAAGTCATGGCATAATTTTGGCTCTCTCAAATAGGTGTGTCCAGCAAGGATTCAAGACTTAAAACAAAAAGCAAAACAAGCAAAGACTCATATCATACAAGACGCTCCAAGCAGAACTCATAGTATGTGACGAATAAAAATATAGCTTCGAGTAAAATACTGATGGTCGTTAGAAGAAACAGGGGATGCCACTCGGGGCATCCCCAAGCTTAGTTGCTTGCTTCTATTTGGATAATAGCTTGGGATGCCATGGGCATCCCCAAGCTTAGGCTCTTCTTATTCCTTATTCCTTCATCCATCGTAACATCACCCAAAACTAGAAAAATTCAATCACACAAAACTTAACAAAACCTTCGTGAGATCCATTAGTATAAGAAAGCAAATCACTACTATAAGTACTGTTGCAACCCATTCATATTTTATTTTTGCATTATATCTACTGTATTCCAACTTTTCTATTGCAAAAGTTCTTCAAAGAAAACCATAGAATCATCAAAACAAGCACACAACGCAAAGAAAAAACAGAACAGTCTGTACCAATCTGGATATTTCGAATACCTCGGTAACTCCAAAAATTCCGAAAATTAGGACAACCTTAGCAATTTGTATATCAATCTACTGTAAAAAATTCAGAATTTTTCATCGCTTATGTGATTTTTAAAAATTGTAACTCTGGACGCAAAAGTTTCTGTTTTTCAGCAAGATCAAAGCAACTATCACCCAAGAAGATCCTAATGGCTTTGCTTGGCACAAACACTAATTAAAACCCAAAAACACAAGCATGACAGTAGCATAATTGTGCAAACACTCAAGAATAGAAAGCAAAAGACAAAAATAAATTTTATTCATTTGGTTGCCTCCCAACAAGCGCTATTGTTTCACGCCCCTAGCTAGGCATAAAGAAAGGATCTAAGTGTTGTCATCTTTCTCCTTAATTTCCTTAGGGGTGTTTTTGTCATGAGGTTCTGTAAAAACAACATAAAACATATTATCCGTAGAAACCTTAGCACTATTAAGTTGCATATCATCATAACCCCTTTTATTTCCGGCAACAATCCAAGAGTAATGTTGGTTAACATTATTGAAAACTTGTTGGATTATATCTAAAATGGGGACTTCCTTTTTAATATTCTCATCAAAGATTTGATTACCCCCAAGAAAATGTCTTAACGCATAATCACTATTGTAAAGAATTTCATCTATCACGGGCTTTTCATGATTCATACCATAAAAATCAAAGATTTCCCTAGGTTCCCGTATTATGTAGTCAAATTCATTCATAAGAACGAGAGTGGCCAACTTTTTAGCTTAGGATTGTTTATAACGGGAAGCTCAAAAAACAAACTTTGCAAAGTAGGATGAGTACGGATAAATTTACTTTCAAGTTTCAGGACTAGTGCTGAAATAGCTTCCGCATAAGATCTAGTCTTTGTAAGTATAGGAGCATCATCAAGACTTAGATTTCCAACACAATTGAAAAATTCTTGGATATGTTCTTTTCCCATAACATTCCCTTGCCCCAAGATAAAAGTTTCAGCACCCATATTGCCCGTATTTCCAATTTTAGGAGTTAGGCCATCATCTGTTGATGCCATACCGAAATCACTCATGATTGCAGGCAAAGAATAGATCTGACAAGAAAACGGCGAACGAAAAAGAGGGCGAACAAAACGGCAAATTTTTGTGAAGTGGGGGAGAGGAAAACGAGAGGCAAATGGCAAATAATGTAAATTGCAAGGAGATGAGATTTGTGATTAGGAACCTGGTAGATGTTGATGATGTCTCCTCGGCAACGGCGCCATAAATTCCTTTTGATGTCTGCTAGACTACATCGGTATTTCCCCAAAGAGGAAGAGATGATGCAGCACAGCGACGGTAGGTATTTCCCTCACTGATGAGAGCAAGGTTACCGAACCAGTAGGAGAACCAAGCAACACTACGTAAACAGCACCTGCACACAAATAACAAATACTCGCAACCCGACGTATTAAAGGAGTTGTCAATCCCTTTCGAGTAACGGCGCCAGAAATTGGCAAATGGACGTGAGAAAGTTGTAATAATTTGATAGCTAAATAAATTGCAGCAATGTATTTTTGTATTTTTGATTTAATAGATCTGAAAATAAAAGCAAATAAAATAGATCGCAAAGGCAAAAATAATAAAGAAGAGACCCGGGGGCCGTAGATTTCACTAGTGGCTTCTCTCGAGAAAAATAGCAAACGGTGGGTAAACGAATTACTGTTTGGCAATTGATAGAACTTCGAATAATCATGACGATATCCAGGCAATGATCATTATATAGGCATCACATCCAAGATTAGTAGACCACTCCTGCCTGCATCTACTACTATTACTCCACACATCGACCGCTATCCAGCATGCATCTAGTGTATTAAGTTCATGGAGAAAAGGAGTAATGCAATAAGAATGATGACATCATGTAGACAAGATCTATTTATGTAGAAATAAACCCCATCTTGTTATCCTTAATAGCAATGATACATACGTGTCGGTTCCCCTTCTGTCACTGGGATCAAGCACCGTAAGATCGAACCCATCACAAAGCACCTCTTCCCATTGCAAGATAAATAAATCAAGTTGGCGAAACAAAAAAGCAAATATCGAGGAAGAAATACGAGGCTATAAGCAATCATGCATATAAGAGATCAAAGAAGACTAAAATAACTTTCATGGATAAATAGATAGATCTGATCATAAACTCTAATTTCATCGGATTCCAACAAACACACCGCAAAAAGAGTTACATCATATGGATCTCCAAGAGACCATTGTATTGAGAATCAAAAGATAGAGAGGAAGCCATCTAGCTACTAACTACGGACCCGTAGGTCTACAAAGAACTACTCACGCATCATCGGAGAGGCACCAATGGACATGATGAACCCCTCCGTGATGGTGTCTAGATTGGATCTGGTGGTTCTGGAACTTGCGGCAGCTGGAATTGATTTTCGTCGACTCCCCTAGGGTTTCTGGAATATTGGGGTACTTATAGAGTAAAGAGGCGGTTCGGGAGGCAACCGAGGTGGGCACAACCCACCAGGGCGCGCCTGGGCGCGCCCTGGTTGGTTGTGCTCCCCACCGAGCACCCCCCAGGTGCTTCTTCGGCCCAGTGGATGTCTTCTGGTCCATAAAAATCCACAAAAAGTTTCGCTGCATTTGGACTCTGTTATGTATTGATTTCCTGCGAGGTAAAAAACATGCAAAAAACAGCAAATGGCACTTGGCACTATGTCAATAGGGTAGTACCAAAAAATGATATGAAATTACTATAAAATGATTATAAAACATCCAAGAATGATAATATAATAGCATGGAACAATCAAAAATTATAGATACGTTGGAGATGTATCAGGGTTGTCGAACCCTCTTGTGGGTAATGCACCATAAATTGTTAAGTTGATGGGATAAAATTTGTGTAGATTGGATAAATAGATCTCGATAAAACATGGAATAAAGTAAATTGCAGCAAGGTATTTTCGGGTTTTTGGAATAATAGTCTGAAAAAAGCAAATAAAAATAGATCTCAAAGCAAATATGATAAAGAATAGACCCGGGGGCCGTAGATTTCACTAGTGGCTTCTCTCGAGAAAATAGCAGACGGTGGGTAAACAAATTACTGTTGGGCAATTGATAGAAGATCGAATAATTATGACAATATCCAAGGCAATGATCATTATATAGGCATCACGTCCAAGATTAGTATACCGACTCCTGCCTGCATCTACTAGTATTACTCCACACATCCACCGCTATCCAGCATGCATCTAGTGTATTAAGTTCATGGAGAAACGGAGTAATGCAGTAAGAACGATGGCATGATGTAGACGAGATCTAGTCATGTAGGAATAGCCCCCATCTCGTTATCCTTAATAGCAACGATACATGCGTGTCTTGCTGCCCCTTCTGTCACTTGGAAAGAACACCGCACGATCGAACCCATCACAAAGCACCTCTTCTCATGGCAAGAAAAAAATGATCTAGTTGGCCTAACTAAACCAAAGATTCGAAGAAGAAATATGAGGCTAGAAATAATCATGCATATAAGAGATCAAAGAAGACTCACACAATATTCATGGATATAGATCTGATCATAAACTCAAAGTTCATCGAATCCCAACAAACACACCGCAAAAAGAGTTACATCAAATAGATCCCCAAGAGACCATTGTATTAAGAATCAAAAGAGAGAGAGAGAGAGAGAGAGAGAGAGAGAGAGAGAGAGAGGAAGACATCTAGCTACTAACTACGGACCCGTAGGTCTATGATGAACTACTCACGCATCATCGGAGAGGCACCAATGAGGATGATGAACCCCTTCGTGATGGTGTCTAGATTGGATCTCGTGTTTCTAGAACTTGCGGTGGCTGGAATTGTGTTTCGTCGACTCCCCTAGGGTTTCTGGAATATTTGGGTATTTATAGGGTGAAGAGGCGGTGCGGGAGGCCACCGAGGTGGGCACAACCCACCAGGGCGCGCCTGGGCCCCCAGGCGCACCCAGGTGGGTTGTGCCCCCCTCGAGGCACCCCTCTGGTACTTCTTTAGCCCAAGTTGTGTCTTCTGGTCCATTAAAATTCTCCCAAAAGTTTCGGTGCGTTTGGACTCCGTTTGGTACTGATATTTTGCGAAGTAAAAAACAAGCAAAAAAACAGCAACTGGCACTGGGCACTGTGTCAATAGGTTAGTCCCAAAAAATGATATAAAGTTGCTACAAAATATCCAAGAATGATAATATAACAACATGGAACAAGCAAAAATTATAGATACGTTGGAGACGTATCAAGATGCCCATCAATTGATGTCAATGCAAGGAGTAGGGATTGCCATGCAGCGGATGCACTAAGAGCCATAAGTAAATCAAAACTCAAAAATAAAACTAAGTGGGTGTACATCCAACTTGCTTGCTCATGAAGATCCTGGGCATTTGAGGAAGCCCATCATTGGAATATACAAGCCAAGTTCTATAATGAAAAATTCCCACTAGTTATATGAAAATGGAGCATAGGAGACTCTCTATATGAAAAACATGGTGCTACTTTGAAGCACAAGTGTGGAAAGAATAGTAACATTGCTCCGTCTATCTTTTTCTCTCATTTTCTCTTTTCTTTTTTCTCATTTTTTGTTGGGCTCTTTTTGGCCTCGTTTTTTTATTTCCTCACTGGGACAATGCTCTAATAATGAATAGATGATCATCACACTTCTATTTAGTTACAACTCGAAAGAAAATTACAACTTGATACTAGAACAAAAATATGACTCTATATGAATGCCTCCGACGGTGTACCGGGATGTGCAATGATCTAGCGTAACATGTATAAAAAATATGAACGGTGGCTGAGCCACAAATACCATGTCAGCTATATGATCATGCAAATCAATATGACAATGATGATATTTGTCATAATAAAACGGATTGCATGGCAATATATCTCGGAATGGCTATCGAAATGCCATAATAGGTAGGTATGGTGGCTGTTTTGAGGAAGATATAAGGAGGCTTATGTGTGATAGAGTGTATCATATCATGTGGTTTGGATGCACCGGCGAAGTTTGCACCACAACTCAAGGTGAGAAAAGGCAATGCACAGTACCTAAGAGGATAGAAAATTGCGGAAAGGTAAGAGTGCGTATAATCCATGGACTCACATTAATCATAAAGAACTCACATACTTATTGCAAAAGTTTATTAGCCCTCGAAGCAAAGTACTACTATACATGCCCCTAGGGGGATATATTGGTAAGAAAAGACCACGCTCGGCCCCGACCGCCACTCATATGGAAGACAATCAATAATAAATCATGCTCCAACTTCATAGCGTAACGAGAGACCATACATGCATGCTTCGGGAATCACAAACCTTAACACCAATATTCTTACTAAATCACAATTACTCAATAGCATAACCCGCATATTACCAGCTTTATATCGCAAAACTATTGCAATGAATCAAACTTATCATATTTAGTGATCTACATGAAAGTTTTTATTATATCTCTACTGAATACCTATCATATTAGGACCAAATTCATAACCCACACTAATTGCCATTACTATTATCAACTCTTAGAAGGATATAAATGAAGTATGAGAGTGCAACTATTTCTTCAAAATATAACCACTGTTCTGCTCTAAAAGATATAAGTGAATCTCAAGCACTAGAGCAACTGCCTAGCTCAAAAGATTTAAGTGAAGCACATAGAGTATTCTAACAAATCACGAATAATGCGTGTCCCTCTCAAAAAGGTGTGTCCAACAAAGATGATTGTGACAAACTAAAAAGAAAACAAAGCAAAGACTCATATAATACACGACACTCCAAGCAAAACTCATATCATGTTATGAATAAAAACATAGCTCCAACTAAAATTACCGATGGTCATTAGAAGAAAGAGGGGATGCCTTCTGGGGCATCCCCAATCTTAGTTGCTTTGGAGTCCTTGGATATTACCTTGGGGTGCCATGGGCATCCCCAAGCTTAGGCTCTTGCCACTCCTTATTCCTTCATCCATCATGATCTCACCCAAAACTTGAAAACTTCAGCACACAAAACTCAACAAAACCTTCATGAGATTCGTTAGTATAATAAAACAAATCACTACTTTAAGTACTATTGCAAACCAATTCATATTTTATTTTTGCATTATACCTATTTTATTCTAACTTCTCCATGGCTTATACCCCCTCGATACAATCCATAGTTCCATCAAAACAAGGAACAATGCATCAAAAACTGGATCTGTCAGAAAACATAACAATCTGTAGAAACCTGAGTTATGCTCATACTTTTGTAACTCTAAAAATTCTGCAAAATTAGGACAACATGGACAATTTGTATATCAATCATGTGTAAAACATTCATATCAAAATAATGTTCCAATGAATTTTAGAAATGCTACTACTGGGCGCAAAAGGTTCTCTTTTTTCACAGAATCAAATCAACTATCATCCAAATCATCCCAAAGGCTTTACTTGGCACAAACACTAATTAAAACACAAAAACACAACCATAATAGTAGCATAATTGTGTGAACACAAAAAAAAATAAACAAGAAAATTAAGATAACTATTGGGTTGCCTTCCAAATGGCGTTATTGTTTTACGCCCCTAGCTAGGTGTAATGCATAGTTTCAAGTGTTGTCAGCTTTGGTTTTTAACTCCTCGATCACGCATCCATAATTCCTAGGAGTTCTATCATGCATATTTTTAACGATCACACTCCTAGAAACAAGATTAAGGAATTTATTTTCATAACTAGGTTCCTTTATCAAATCAGCAAAATTGGGGTGAACACTGATCATTTTAAGATCTTCGCCGTTGTTGCTAGATGTAGCACCCTTATTTTTAGGAACATATATAAACTTGCAATTCTTGCTAACAGGAGTCTTTTCAATAGTTTTAACACAAACAAAAGCGAAACCCAAATTATTAATAATTTCTTCCAATTTGTTAATCCTAACGGGACTTTGCTCCACTCTTTCATTAATTATTGGTTATTTCTCTTTTAGCATATTAAGATTAATCCCTACGTTTGATCCAAATTGAGTAACATGACTATGAATATTTTTATCCAAATTTTCAATATGCTCTACGATAGGCATTTTATTTTCAATAGCATCTAGCCTTTGCATAACATGTTCCAAAGTTAAAACCATTTCATTAATAGTGATAGGTGATGATCCCACTAAATTTCCCATAGCATTGAAAGCATCCATAGGGTGACTACTCAAGAAATTCCCTCCGGTGATAGTATCTAGCACAACTCTATACCAAGTAGTAACACCCACATAAAAATTGTGAAGAAGAACGACAGTAGATTGCTTACGAATTGATCTATTTTGAGCATCTCAAATCCTATACCAAGCATCTTTTAAATTCTCCCCTACCCTTTGTTTAAAATTTAGAACTTCATTTTCAGGGGTACATGAGAAAGCGAAGAACTAGCCATAACTATAAAGTGAGCAAACACGAAAAAGGTAAACATAAAATATTTTTGTATTTTTGTTAAAACATTGTAGAAGTAGGGAAGATGAAAAGGAGAGGCAAATGACAAATAATGTAAAGACAAGGAGATGAAAGTTTATGCATAGGTACTTGATACGTCTCCGTCGTATCTACTTTTCCAAACACTTTTCCTCTTGTTTTGGACACTAATATGCATCATTTGAATGAAACTAACCCGGAGTGACATTGTTTTCAGCAGAACTACCATGGTGTTGTTTTTGTGCAGAAATAAAAGTTTTTGGAATTTGACGAAAGTTTTTGGAGATTTTTTATGGACCAAATAAAAATACTGGAGCAAAAACCCACTGGAGGGGGGCCACCTACTACCCACGAGGCACCAGGGCGCCCCCAACCCCCCCCCCCCCCCGGCGCCCCCTGGTGGCTCGTGGGGCCCATGAGGCTCCACTGACCCTAATCTGGATACTATAAATTCATATTCCCGGAGAAAAAATAGGATACAGAGCCACCGCCACCTCCTGTGCTTCATCGGGAGGGCAGATCTAGAGTCCGTTCTGGGTTCCGGAGACGGGGATTCGTCGCCATCATCATCACCAACCCTTCTTCATCACCAATTTCATGATGCTCACCACCGGGTGTGAGTAATTCCTTCATAGGCTTACTGAACGGTGATGGGTTGGATGAGTTTTATCTTGTAATCGAATTAGTTTTGTTAGGACTTGATCCCTAGTATCCACTATGTTCCGGGACTGATGTTGCTATGACTTTGCTATGATTAATGCTTGTCACTAGGGCTCGAGTGCCATGATTTCAGATCTGAACCCTTTATGTTTTCATGAATATATTTGTGTTCTTGATCCTACCGTGCAAGTTATACGCACCTATTACGTGTTATGATCCGCATACCCCAAGGTGACAATAATTGGGATTCTTTCTGGTGATTACCGTAATTTGAGGAGTTCATGTATTCACTATGTGTTAATGCTTTGTTCCGATTCTCTATTAAAAGGAGGCCTTAATATCCCTTAGATTCCATATGGACCCTGCTGCGACGGGAGGGTATGACAAAAGATGTCATGCAAGTTCTTTCCATAAGCACGTATGACTATTTACATAATACATGCCTACAATAAATTGATGAATTGGAGCTAATTCTGTGTCGCCCTAGGTTATAATTGTTACATGATGAATGTCATCAAATTTAATTATCCATCACTGATCCAATGCCTACGAGCTTTTTACATATTGATATTTGCTAAGTCACTATTGTTTTTGCTACAGCTGTCACAACTGCTACAAAATTATTGCTACTGGTGTTACCGTTACTATTGCTATTGTTAGTACTGCTATCAAATTATCATATTACTATGCTATTGATCACTATGTTGCAGATATTTAGTCTTCAGGTGTGGTTGAATTAACAACTCAATTGCTAATACTTCTAAATATTCTTTTGCTCCCCTTGTGTTGAATCAATACGGTTGAATACTCTACCTTCAAAAACTATTGTGCTCCCCTATACTTGTGGGTTATCAGTACTTGATAGATGTTGATAATGTCTCCCAGGCAACGGCGCCAGAAATTCTTCCTGCTACTTGTAATCTGTGTTGGGATTTCCTCGAAGAGGAGAGGATGAAGCGTACAATAGAGATAAGTATTTCCCTCAGTTAATAACCAAGGTTATTAGTCCAGTAGGAGAACCACGCAACAACTCGTTAACAATACCTGCACACAAGATAAAAAATTCTTGCTCCCAACGCTAACAAGGGGTTGTCAATCCCTTGGCGGTTACTTGCAAGATTAAATTGTATGGTGATAGATAGATAGATCACACAAAAATACAAAATAAAGTAAAGAAATAAAAATTGCAGCAAATTATTCTTGGTTTTAATATGATGGAAATAGACTCGGGGGCCATAGTTTTCACTAGAGGCTTCTCTCTTGAAAATAGCATATGGTGGGTAAAGAAATTACTGTTGGGAAAAGCGATTAATCATGACGATATCTAAGGCAATGATCATGTATATAGGCATCACGTCCGAGACAAGTAAACCGAAATGATTCTACATCTACAACTATTACTCCACACATCAACCGCATCCAGCATGCATCTAGAGTATTAAGTTCATAAAGAACGGAGTAACGCCTTAAGCAAGACGACATGATGTAGACACAGTAAACTCACGCATGAATAAACCCCATCTTTTAACCCTTAATAGCAACGATACATACGTGTCATGTCCCCTTTTGTCATTGGGATTGAGCACCGCAAGATCAAACCCATTACAAAGCACATCTCCCATTGCAAGAAAAATCAATCTAGTTGGCCAAACCAAATCAATAGATCGGAGAGAAATACGAAGCTATAATAGTCATGCATACAAGAGTTCAGAGAAAACTCAAATAATATTCATCGATAAATCTGATCATAAACTCACAATTCATCGGATCCCAACAAACACACCGCAAAAAGTCATTACATCGAATAGATCTCCAGGAACATCAAGGAGAACATTGTATTGAGGATCAAAGAGAGAAGAGGCCATCTAGCTACTAGCTATGGACCCGTAGGTCTGAGGTAAACCACTCACGCATCATCAGAAGGGCAACAAGGTTGAGGTAGAGCCCCTCCGTGACCAATTCTCCCTCCGGCAGAGTACCGGAGAAGGCCTCCAGATGGGATCTCACGAGAACAGAAACTTGTGATGGCCGAAAAAGTATTTTGGGTGGCTCTCTGATTTCAGGGAAATATTTGAGAATTTATAGGGGCGCAATTAGGTCAAGAGGTGCCATGAGGGGCCCACAAGCCTAGGGGCGCCCCCGGGGGGCGTGCCTCCCGAGCTTGTTGCTCCCTCGTGACTCTTCAGGTCTTCTCCCGAACCTTCTAGGGTCTCTTTTGGTCCTAAAAAAATTAATCCAAAGTTTTTTCTCCCTTTGGACTCTGTTCGATATTGATTTTCTGAAAAGCCAAAAATAAGCAAAAAAAAACAGCAACTGGCATTGGGCTCTAGGTTAATAGGTTAGTCCCAAAAAAAGATATATAATTGCATATAAAACATCCAAGATTGATACTATAATAGCATGGAACAATCAAAAATTATAAATACCTTGGAGACGTATCAACGTTGAACTTCACAATTTTCTAGCTATAGAGGAAATTGCCTAGTAGCAAAGATCTCATGAAATGTGGCTCCTTAAGGGGGGTTAGAATACTACTCAGTTTCGTGTTATTGATAATGGTAGGAACAAAAAACACAATTTCTCCCTTGAGTGATTGCGATGTTACTATTGACTGCATTGATGAGTTGCTTAAGCATGCTACTGTCTATCATAAAGAGTTGTTTGGACCTGCACCTAGTAACATGTATCATTTGTCTGATGGGTTGTGGGCTCCTAATGAAAGATCATCTGATCTAGATACCTTTCTACTAGCAGACTATTCAGCAAGGTGGAAGTAAAACATGTTCTATTTTTATGAAATCTAGTCATACCCAGGCCCTAATAATATACACATAGGGTTTTTTCAACACTATTGTGATGTGGTTAGTGAGGATTACATGCGTTTATTTGAATGTATTCATGTTGTTTCTCTAGAAGTTCAACAATTAAGCTATGGTATTATTGCACTACAACCCAAACTTTCTGATGCAAACAAGATACAACAATTTAGGCACATTCGTTGATTGAGATGTTTTTACAAGCTTATCACAAAAGTTTTGATTGTTCATCTTGAGCCTTTTGTTGATATTTGGTTTAGCAGACACGAGAATGCTTTAATAAAAGTTGTGCCATTATGGATGGCATCATGACATTGCATGAAATCTTGCACCATACTTATGTGAACAAAAGAAGAACCATTATTGTTCTTAAGCTATATTTCGGTAAGTCCTATGACAAGGTCAACTGGGAATTCCTACTTGATTGTCATTTTGTACGTGGGTTTGGCACTAAGTGGATTTGTTGGAATAGACTTATTATGCTCGACGGTGATGTATGTGTTAAACTGAACATTGTAACTGGGCCCTACTTCCAGAGATCCAAGGGGGTGCATGAAGGGGACCACTTAATTATCTCCTTTTTTAACCTGGCAACTGTGAGCCTCGCTAAAATTGTTACACAAGCACACCTTAATGGGCTTTTGACTGGGCTGGAAATTGATCTTATTCCTAACGACATTGGCACCAATAGTGAGGATTATCCAGAATGAAATCATGTTAGGTTTAAAAAATAATTATAAAAAGTGAGGTGTGTGTGTTATTGGGGTGATGAACCTACTGTGAAAACTTATGTTGGGATGTTCAATTTGCAGATCAACTCCTTTCCTTCTAAATATCTAGGCATCCATGCAAGTTATGTTGGCCTAAAAGTGTATGACTGAAGCTTTGTCGATATTCAGTTACTTCAGAAATTGGTTCTTGGGTTGGGTATGCCATGTCTATGGTGTTGGGGAACGTAGTATTTCAAAAAAATTGCCTACGATCACGCAAGATCTATCTAGGAGAAGCCTAGCAATGAGCGGGGCGAGTTTGTCCATGTACCCTCGTAGACCGAAAGCGGAAGCATTTAGTAACGCGGTTGATGTAGTCGAACATCTTCGCGATCCAACCGATCCAAGTACCGAACGCACGACACCTCCGCGATTTGCACACATTCAGCTCGGTGACGTCCCTCGAACTCTTGATCCAGTTGAGGCAGAGGGAGAGTTTCATCGGCACGACGGCGTGGTGACGGTGATGATGAAGTTACCGGCGCAGGGCTTCACCTAAGCACTACGACGATATGACCAAGGTGTAAAACTGTGGAGGGGGGCACCGCATACGGCTAAAGATCAACTTGCCTATCCTAGGGTGCCCCCCTCCCCACGTATATAAAGGATGGGGAGGAAGATTCCAGCCAAGGGGGGAGGCGCGCCATGGGGGGAGTCCTACTAGGACTCCAAACCAAGTAGGATTCGGCCCCCCCTTTCCTATTCCAAGTGGGAGAAGGGGGGAAGGAGGAGGAGGAGGAGAGAAGGAAGGAGGGGGGCGCCGCCCCTCCCCTTGTCCAATTCGGATTGGGGCAAGGGGGCGCGCACCACCTCCTGGATGGCCCTCTCTCTTCTCCACTAAGGCCCATGAGGCCAAATAGCTTCCCGGGGGGTTCCGGTAACCCCCGGTACTCCGAAACGACCCGAACCATTCCGGTGTCCGAATATAACCTTCCAATATATGAATCTTTATGTCTCGACCATTTCGAGACTCCTCGTCACATCCGTGATCTCATCCAGGACTCTGAACAACCTTCGGTCATCAAATCACATAAACTCATAATACAAATCGTCATCGAACGTTAAGCGTGCGGACCCTACGGGTTCGAGAACTACGTCACTACAAAAAAATACACTTACGTGATGATACATGTTTGTCACAGTAGGTCACGTTTTCTGCCATGCATGTACATCCATGACGATTTTATGACAGAATCAAGATAGTCATACCCGTGCTGTCATAGAAGTGTTCC
Organism: Triticum aestivum; assembly: GCF_018294505.1. Lineage (NCBI taxonomy): Eukaryota > Viridiplantae > Streptophyta > Magnoliopsida > Poales > Poaceae > Triticum > Triticum aestivum. The sequence continues at coordinate 423,877,332 of NC_057799.1, read as the reverse complement.
ATGACATTACCAAAATTATCATCACGGAAGTGTCCACTTCCATGACGATAAATTGCGCGTCATAGAAGTGCTTTCGTCAAGGGTGACCGACACGTGGCATCCACCATAACGGCTCGCCGTTAAGCTATCGGGTCTGGTTTTTATCCGATAACCCGTTAACAGCCCCGACCAATGTGGATTTTCCACGTGTAAAATCATCATTGGCTGGAGGAAACACGTGTCGGCTCACCGTTGGGACAGATGTCATCCACTCATTGGACAAAAGGCGCCTATGATACGTCAACACGTGGCACGGCCCAACAGAGGCCCATTCCTGTGAAAAGGCCGGCCTGTTTGACTTGGTCAAAAGGTGATGAGCCGGCCCACGGAAAGCCTGTTAATGACATGTTCGCATATAGTCCATTTACAGCCTGCTAACCCAGGGCCCGTTACGACCTATCCGAATTAGGCCCAGTAGCATCATCTGGGCCATCCAATATGATTCCAGCCTATTTTAACTCCGGCCCATGTATGGCCCATGACGTCTTTCGGCCCATATGAGGCCCTTTATAACTCTTGGTCCATTAACGGCCCGTGGTGAAACTGGCCCGTAATGAACAGTGTATCACTTTATACCCATTAACGGCCCATTATTCCATTGGGCCGTTTCCAGCCCATGTTATCTTTCGGCCTTCTCAGGGCCCATTTATTCTTGGGCTCATTTCCAGCATTCGTTTACTTACGGCTCGTTACTGTCATTTTCTGCTTGTGGGCCATATTCAGCCTGTGGTTACAGTCGTCCCGTTTGTGGCCCGTTAATACGTTGGGCCGTTTTCATAGCATCATCAAATACGGCGGATTAACGACGACCCGTTATGGTCGGCCCATGAACGGATGATTCCAACTCTAGCCCGTTTACTGCCATAATGCGGTCTATTATCGGCCCATGTTTGGCCAATCGATCATACGACCCGTAGAAGGCCCATTGATGATACGGCCCGTAGAAGGCCCATTTTGTCTACGGCCCGTAGAAGGCCCATTGTTTCTACGCCCCGTAGAAGGCCCATTGTTTCTACGGCTGTAACACCCCGGATGTAACTTTCCATATTTGTGACTCCAACTCTTGCCATTTCCGGCTATGTGTTATGATATTCCCTTCGTGGTCGGGTTTTGTCTTTCATTTTGCATTTTGTTCATGTCATGCATTTCATATCATGTCATCATGTGCATCGCATTTGCATACGTGTTCGTCTCATGCATCCGAGCATTTTCCCCGTTGTCCGTTTTGCAATCTGGCACTCCCACCTCCTCCGGCGCACCCCCCCTCTTGTTTTCTTTTCGTGAGAGGGTGTTGAACATTCTCGGAATGGACTGAGGCTTGCCAAGTGGCCTTGGTATACCACCGGTAGACCACCTGTCAAGTTTCGTACCATTTGGAGGTCGTTTGGTACTCCAACGGTTAATCGGGTAACCGCAAAGTCCTTTTGTGTGTTGCAGCAAAACGCCCCTCCAAACAGCCCAAAACCCCTCTAAGTCTCTTCCATGCTCTAGGTCGTTCGATCACGATCGTGTGGGCGAAAACTGCACTCCATTTGGAGCCTCCTAGCTCCCTCTACCTATAAATATGTGTCTCTCCCGAAGTTTTCGTGCAGTCCAAACCCTAGCCCGCTCCCCTCGCGCCGCCGGACACGTCCAGCCCGAGTCGGACGAACTGCACCGCCGCCCTCGCCCACTCACCACCTGCCACGTGGCGCCCGCACCGCCCGCGTCGCCCGCGGCCCGCCGGGCCCGTACGCCGCCCCCGCCGGCCCGTGCCTCCTTGCCCGCGGCCCGAGCCGCGCGCCTCTGCCCCGCCCGCGCGCGCCTCCGCCGTTCGCTGCCGCCTCGCCCACGCCTCCCGCCGCGCGCCGCCGCCCGTGCTCCGCCGGCGCCGCCGCCGTCCAACGCCGCTGCCTCGCCCTGCCGCCCGTCGCCCGCGGGACCCCACGCCGCCGCGCCCGAGCCCTGCTCCGGTCCCGGCGCCTCCTTCCACTCCCTCGCCGTCGCCCGTCTCCCCGAGCTCCGGCTGCCGCGCCCTTTCCTTCTCCAGCGAGCTCGAGGTCAAGCCGCGCCAGATCCCGATCGGGTCAACGCCGAGGTTGACTTTTTCTCCCTCTCCCCGAATTTCTCTAAGTCCTTTATTTCTTACATAATATGCCTTTGTTCATCGCATCATAACTCTCTGCATATAGCTCCGTTTTGTGCGTGTAATATATCAAAATATTCATCTCGAGATGCTCTTCATTTTGTCCTATTGCACCTTGTTCATTTGAGTCCATCTTGATGCCCAAATCTCTGGTGCAAGAGTGCTAGTTGCTGTTAACTGCTGTTACTTATCAGAACTTGAGGATTTGTTATTTTTGTTGCTATTGATGTGTGCATCTTATGGGCATGAGATCTACATGTGTTTTGATGTATGCCATGCCATCGTTACATAGGTGTATGACATGTATTTTTCTGATCTCTGTGGTGACTAGCATAGGCATGCAAACTAGGCTCCGTGATGTTTCTGTTTTCAGAGACTTAGTAATCTTGCTAAGTCTGTGACTGCTGTTATTTTGTTTCTATGTATCCATGTGCCTACAGAGAGATCCATGCTTATTTTGGAGATGTTCAGTAAGGATGTTTTGTAGATATAGTTGTGCTCTATCGATTCATGCCCTTGTTTGCAATTATGGAGTGCCATAGCATGACTCAATCTTGCTCTAATTTTGCTATAAAATATTTCTGGCAGATTGTTTACGTGTTATTCAATTTTTCCAAGATTGTTGTAGTTGTTTCATACATGCTATGTATTTTCTCTTGCCATGGATAGCTTCATAAACATGCCATCTTGCTGTAGGTATACTTTTTTTGTCATGCATTGCTTTGTGGTGAGTGCATCAAGCTCACAAAGATGCCTTCATATTACTGTTTCTGCCATGCTTTGTTTTCTGCAAAGTCTGAAACCTGTTAACGAAACTTGCTATGTTTACATAGTTGCCATCATATCTTCTGGCCCTTTTTGGCTTATGGTCAGAAAGGGATTTTTGTCATATGCATTTAGTAGATTCATGCCATGCCTTGTGTTGCTATGTTAAGTTCCTGTAGCATGTTAATTTCGTGCTCTGAACATTGCTACCTGATGCTATTTCAGCCATGTCCAGTAATTTCTCCAAGTCTATGAACCTGATATCTTTTCCACTTTTGCCATGCTTGTTTGAACCTGCTGTATTGTGATCTAGCCGTAGCTCAGTGTTCATCTTTTTTCAAGCATCTTCTGTAGATTACTGCTATATGCTTTGATGCTATGTTGGGGTGCTGTAGCATTGTTTCTTGTTGTATTCTAAGTGCTATCATGCTGTTAATCGCAGATTCGTGTTATTCTTGTTTCGCTTGCCATTTGCAAACCGTGCATCCGTTTCCGGTGATCTTTATATCGATTTCGACCGAAATCATCTCATCTTTCCAGTGGCATGCTTGGTTTGCCAAGTTACTACCTTGTTCATCATTTTTCCTTCCGGGGCACGCATATGCATCGCATATCACATCTTACATACCATTCATGTTTTGCATCATGTTGCTTGTGCATTTCCCGTGATTGATTGTGGTTTCGTTGCTTGTGTTCTTGTTGTGGGTAGAGCCGGGAGACGAGTTCGTGAACGAGGAACCTGTTGAGTACGCTTACGAGGATCAAGCTTTCGACAACTCTGAGAACCTTGCAGGCAAGATGACCATACCCTCGAAATCACTTCTATCTTTGCTTTGCTAGTTGTTCGTTCTATTGCCATGCTGCGCTACCTAACACTTGATATATCATGCCTCCCATATCGCCATGTCAAGCCTCTAACCATCCTTTCCTAGCAAACCGTTGTTTGGCTAAGTTACCGCTTTTGCTCAGCCCTTCTTATAGCGTTGCTAGTTGTAGGTGAAGTTGAAGTTTGTTCCATGTTGGAACATGGATATTTTGGAATATCACAATATCTCTTATTTAATTAATGCATCTATATATATGGTAAAGGGTGGAAGGCTCGGCCTTATGCCTGGTGTTTTGTTCCACTCTTGCCGCCCTAGTTTCCGTCATACCGGTATTATGTTCCTTGAGTTTGCGTTCCTTACGCGGTTGGGTGATTTATGGGACCCCCTTGACAGTTCGCTTTGAATAAAACTCCTCCAGCAAGGCCCAACCTTGGTTTTACCATTTGCCACCTAAGCCTTTTCCCTTGGGTTTTCGCGAGCCCGAGGGTCATCTTTATTTAAACCCCCGGGCCAGTGTTCCTCTGAGTGCTGGTCCAAACTAGAGCCACCTGCAGCGCCACCTTGGGGAAACTCGAGGATTGGTTTTAGTTGTATGTAGTGTTCATCCGGTGTGCCCTGAGAACGAGATATGTGCAGCTCCTATCGGGATTTGTCGGCACATTCGGGCGGCTTTGCTGGTCTTGTTTTACCATTGTCGAAATGTCGTGTAAACCGGGATTCCGAGACTGATCGGGTCTTCCTGGGAGAAGGGTTATCCTTCGTTGACCGTGAGAGCTTATAATGGGCTCAGTTGGGACACCCCTGCAGGGTATTATCTTTCGAAAGTCGTGCCCGCGGTTATGAGGCAGATGGGAATTTGTTAATGTCCGGTTGTAGAGAACTTGTCACTTGACTTAATTAAAATACATCAACCGTGTGTGTAGCCGTGATGGTCTCTTCTCGGCGGAGTCCGGGAAGTGAACACGGTTTGAGTTATGCATGAACGTAAGTAGTTTGAGGATCACTTCTTGATCATTTCTAGCTTCGCGACCGTTGCGTTGCCTCTCTTCTCGCTCTCATTTGCGTATGTTAGCCACCATATATGCTTAGTGCCTGCCGCAGCTCCACCTCATTACACCATCCTTTCCTACAAGCTTAAATAGTCTTGATCTCGCGGGTGTGAGATTGCTGAGTCCTCGTGACTCACAGATTCTACCAAAACAGTTGCAGGTGTCGATGATGCCAGTGCAGATGACGCAACCGAGCTCAAGTGGGAGTTCAATGAGCAACATGGTCGTTACTATGTGTCTTTTCCTGATGATCAGTAGTGGAGCCCAGTTGGGACGATCAGGGATCTAGCTTTTGGGGTTATCTTATTTTCATTTTGATTTGACCGTAGTCGGTCTATGTGTGGATTTTGGATGATGTATGATTTATATTTATGTATTGTGTGAAGTGGCGATTGTAAGCCAACTCTCGTTATCCCATTCTTGTTCATTACATGGGGTTCTGTGAAGATAACCCTTATTGCGACAATACCACAATGCGGTTATGCCTCTAAGTCGTGCCTCGACACGTGGGAGATATAGCCGCATCATGGGCGTTACAACGGCCCTTAGAAGGCCCATTGTTTCTACGGCCCGTAGGAGGCCCATGGTAACTACAGTAAATATGTAGCCCATGGTTATTGTGGCCTAGTTTTAAAAAATAGGTTATTGTGGCCACTAGCAAACCGCGGAAAAAGAACTGCACTGACTACAAGCAAACAAATAAACGAGACAATAAGGAAATAAATAAGCAAGCAACTTACACTAGGCTATCATAGCTATTACACATATTACATCCACTGGGCATCAAAGTTCGTCACAAGTGCAAATATAAGGAACAAAGCAGCATATCATATACACTAGTTGTCAAAGTTGGCGACCAGTGCAAATAAATGCCACAGCAAAACAAGTCCAAAACTGAAACCACTTCAGAAGAGATCAAGAAACAATATCCTGGGTACCCATAATGCTGGCAAGATGCTTAGCAAGCTTATTAACTTTCTCTTGTTTGGCGCTTAAATCCTCCAGCACTTGCTATTGCACCAGAAAGTATGCATCTGAATTCTACAGGGACTTCCTCAGTCCTTCGGCTTCCTGTCACATAACATCTAATCGATGTATTTCAACTTGAAGTTGAGACTCAAGAAGCCAAACTGATTCAGGCAGCGAGTTCGAAGAGCTGGTGCCAGCAGTAGTAGCCAGTAACTCGAACACTACATCAAGGCAGGACTTTGGGGTTGTCTCAGTGTCTTCAATATAGTTTTTATCAGCTTTCTTGGAGACCAACAGGGAAGTCTCACTATCTTGAACCTTATCTGCATTACTTCCTTTACCATTGCATAACGGGGTACTCTTCTCCAATATTTTATCCGCGTTCTAAAAGAGAAAAAAACAAACACATCACATGTTTACAATGTAGTGTAGGAAACTCATTTTGGTAAACCAGTTCAGTAGTAAGGTGGACAGGATAACAGCATGAAACAAACATATATCTATGTAGTATGGTCACTGTATGGTCTATATCATTCTAGGTTATGTTGCCAAATCAAGATAGATACAGTTTGAATCATATCTATTTAAGACAAAGCAGCATAGACAGAATATAAGTGTGGGAAACTACACAACAATAACAACACTTCTAATGTGCATGGCATGAGAACATAACTGTTTATTCAATTGAAACTGAAATCAACATAGAGCAAGTTACAACAGCAAACACGTTAAAGAAACATGTTTAAAACATACCTGTTGAGCCATTGGAGTTTCAATTGCATCCTTCAAATTTGAAATTAGTTGGTATGAGTAAATACAGTGATGCAAGAGCAAAGTAGTATGAACCATAGCTACGAAACCTAACCTGAGAACAATTCTTCTTCTTCTTTAAGCGTTGACTTGGGGTTCGGAGTGGTGGTCCTCGTGCTTTGGGCACTGCAGTTGCCTTACTAACTGCTCGTGTTTGGGTGCTCTGTGGTGGAGACGGTGCTGTGTCAACTGGAACTGGGTTACTATCTGCTCGGGTTGGGGTTAGAAGGGGTGTAGCTGGTTCTCTGTCTAACTGGGTAGGGGTACAATCTGCGTGAGTCTGGGTTGTGTGTGGTGGGGGCTGGTTATTGGGCAAGTACAACCGTGGTTCTATCTACATCGACAGGTAGCACGATCTTTTCTGAAGACCGTGTTTTTACTCCCACAGATACTGCCATCACCCCCTCCAATTGAAATGGCTGATAAACAAGAAAAGTAATTGAATGTACAGACATTGTAAGATAGATAGGTGCAATGGATAGTAGGGAAGAAAACGGGGCATCAAATAATTCACATTTATGTTGTCTAACCAAACAGAATAGCACGACATAATTTCACATATATGATGGCTAATTAAACAGGATAGCATGACACAATTTCACATGTATGATGGCTAACTAAACAGGATAGAATGACATACTTCAAAATATGATGACTATGTAAACAGGATGACATGATATAACTATACGATGTGTCTATTAAAGTGGTTGGCATGCCATAAATCACAAACATGTCGTCGATGGAAACATGATGGCATGATATAATTCACGCATAGAATGACATAATTCAAAATATGATGACTATGTAATCAGGATGAGAAGATATGTCACGACCGGATTTTCGGGATATTAATTTCCCAGAAAGCGGCCTTTCTGCTCACCAGCCCCAGGATTACTGTTAGCTGATGAGGCACCAACTTGATACAAGAATTCCAAGCAAGGTACAAAATATGTAGTACAAGACCATTGTGGCCTAGGAGTACAACACTTGGTTTCTAATGGTTGATGGCGGAAGCGGTTTGTGGTTCATCTGTGTCTATGGGACTCCATTTCCCACAAGAACAGCTGACCAGGATAACTCCTATCTTCGCGAGGCTGCTATCGACATAGCGTGGGTTCCGGGGCTGTCATCGCAAAGCTCTTCTCCACGCAAGAAATCTGGCCAAGACAATAGCCAGGGACAAGCCAGTGAGTACGTTTGAATGTACTCGCAAACATTAAGAACACGGGCATAACATAACAAGGGATATTCATGCTCCGAAATATTCATGATCATAACGTCTGCCATGAAATAAACTAAAATCTGTGATGCACGCATGCAGTTAAAATATGAGCATGCCATACGGGAGTAGAAACTAGAATGCGCTGATCGAGTGTCTGAAAAGACTCCTCGAAGGGGGTGCAAATAAATTAACAATGCCGCAGTCGGGCATCTGAGCGACACCACATAAAGGGCTTATAGAGGATAAATAAATAACAAACATGCCGCAGCCGGGCGTCTAAGCGACACCACATAAAGGGCTTATATAAGAATAATCACGTGAATACCCAGGAGGTAGAACCATCCCAGGGATACTCAGTAATTCAAATAATATAAATGGTTAGTCCATAATAATAATAAACATAATCCTCATATGTCACAGGACATAAACAATATCTATTCTAGCCGTTTCTCCATCCGAATACCGTTACTATGATCCAGTTTATCCGTGTCTCCATCTGAAAACCGTTACTATGATCCATCTCAGTCTGTAGTCCTTACCAATGAACATGGCTGTCCAAAATAGATATGACCTCTGCAGAGGGTGTACTCTTTACCTACGAGTAACAGATTTATTTAGTCCCTCGGGACTAATCCCGCCTACGGCCTTTTAATTGAAAACACGCCTGCCTGCACACACCAGCTTAACTTACCAGTGTCTGGAATCACCCACGACACCTGCCAAGCAAAAATCTAAGTGGGGAGGCTACAACCTCGACGTAGCATGGGATCAAATTTATATTCGCGCGCTCTAAGGGGTGCCCCCCTCTCGGTCCCAACTGGAAACACCCATGCCCCCGGACCAGGTGGCATGCCTACCGGAGGCCTCCGGTATCTTCCACCATGGCCTCTCTGTACGGTGTGTGCTTTGGTAAGGGGTTGACAACCTACTGAACCGTACCCTACCCGCGGCAGGGACAAGTGGTAGTACAAAACAAGGAGTGGAAGCTACTAAACAAGGCTCGACCCACGACCGACTCAAGGGTCCAAGTATACTCCGAATGATCGGCATAACCAACAATATTTCCATTAACAGATAACATCACCACTCATCAAGCCTCACCTTGCCATACCGGACATACTCGTCTTGACGAGGAACTAGGGACAAGCTCGTGTCTACCCAAGACCACGACTTTCCCGGCTTCCTTCCGGTATGCATGAGAAGCTCATGAGGATGAACACTAACATTAGCATATCCATTACTAACAGCAAAACATCTCCAATAAGCACTCATGCGAATGATCTTTATCGTCACATAAAAATAACGTATACTCCAAGTCCAAGTGGTGTTGTAACCGTATCAAAACGCCACACAAAATATTATGCTAGAGTTCAGAAATGCTTGCCTTCAAGAGTATGCAAAGGGTGCACTTTTTGAAAGCTTTCTCTTCTCTCCATTTCCTATTTTGAAAAATATTCAAATAACAAATATTTCAAACACAGTACAAAAAGTTGTCTGAAATATTTTTGAAATAAATCTTAAAATAAACTAGATGAAATTTGAGAGAGGTAGGAAAAAGAATCAACTCATTTGGAGTTTTATTTTAAAAGATATAGCCAGTCAAAGATCAGTCAAACTTCTGTTTTTAAATAAAACCAGAAAAGAAAACGTTTCGGGAAAAATACGCTTTCACAGCAGAGGAGACGTACTCGGGACTTTGCGCTATCACTTAACCAGAGAGGACGGCGCGCGGGTCACTGACAGTGGGTCCAAGAGGGCCCACTGGTCAGGTTTGACCGTTCTTCCCTCTCCCTCCTCTTCTCTGCCCGAACGGGAGCGGGACTTCGGCGATCGCCGGCGACGAACGGCGGCTCCTCGAGGGCACCTGAGGGCAGGGATGGACCGGCCAGACCGAGGCGGTCCTCTTGGTGGTCGTCGGGTCGACGGTGGTGGGGGGAGTCGCCGGTGGTGAGCTCCGCGGCGGAGAGGGCTACGGGAGTGAAGTGCGTCTTGGGCTCCGGCGGTCTCCGATCGAGGCTGAGGTGTTGGGCAGCTCTGCAAGAACAAGAGGAAGCGATTGGTGGCGTTGGATGGGCGGGAGAGTGGCTGGTTGCGACGAATGGCACCGGAGGGCAGCGGCGGCTGAACCGGCCGGAGTTGGGGAAGATGGCCTCACCTGGCCAATCCACTGCTAGGGAAGCTCTAGGGGGAAGGTCTGAGGTCGCCTGAGGTCTTGAACGAGCTCGGGGATCCCTTAAATAGGCACTCGAGGCTGGACCGCGGCGGCTGTGGATAAGAACGCCGGCGACCGGCGCTCTGTAGCTACAGGGCGACGTGGCGGCGACGAGCGCGTGCCGACGAGCTTCGGGATAAGCTTGAGCTGTTCATAGGGGCAGCTGGCACGCTGGTGTGGTTTGGGCGGCGCCGTCCATGGCAGAGGCTCGCTGCCGACGCCGGCGTGCTGCCAAAAGCTCTGCCAGCGGTGCTGCAGGGCGCCAGGGGTAGCGTGGGGAGTGGGCGAGGCTAGTGCGCTGCTCAGCAGGCGGGCAGGGGCCAGGGACGGGACGCGACGAGGGCGGCAGTGCGACGTGGCGGCTCAGTGCGCGCGCGTGCAAAACGTGCGCTCTGGGCGCGCCCAGAGCACGCACGGGACATGCTCGACGAAATGCCAGGGCAGCCTAGAGCGCGAGGGGGAGGCTGGCAATTAACAGGACAGGGGTAGGGGTAGCTAGGAGCTCAGTGGACAAGGTTGCTGGGTCAGTGGAACAAGATCACCGTGCAAACAAAGAACTCATGTCAAAACAGACTGTGCACACCAAGTGTTCGACAGAATGCCAAGTGCATCTAGACAACTCTTGGAGTGGCCAAAATCTCCAGATCAGGGTCTCTTTACATGTAGATGATGATGGTAAGGTCATTTGGGCAAAACCAGAAACTTGTCAGTGCAAGTTTTGCAAAACTCCAGTTTTGGACAGAAGGAAAGAGGTCTCATTGCATGCACTTAATATCCTCCAATGGGTCCATTCTCCTGGACTTAAGGGTTTTGCAGGGAGAGCTTCAAGCAGGAAAAAGCTCAGGGTCACTAGAGCAAAATAAAATAGGGTTGCAGTACAAATCACCAAACTGGACCAGAATGAAAAAGAGGTTGTTTTACTCAAATTTTTCAAAGGACAACACTGGGTTTTTGCATGAAGTTGAATTATATGCATCTACTGACATCTCCAAACACTTGGAAGAATTTTTAAAGAGATATTTAAATAGGTTGCAGTGCAAAAATGCCTACTGGACCAGATTGGAAAAGTTGGTGTAGAGCTCAAAATCTCCAATGGCCAAAAGATATTTTTGCATAAAAGTGATGTGGAGACATCACATGACATCCCCAAATTTTGGTGGAAATTTTAAATGCATTTGTCAAATGGTTGTAGTGCAAAACAGGCTCCAAATTTATGGAAGGTCATTTTTTTAAAAGAGTAAAGCTCAAGAAAAAGCAAACCTTGCAATTAAATCCACTGATAAAGAATTGTTTTATAGAGAGAGCATACAAGTCCAATAATACTATAGGAAAGTTTTCCACTTGAGGTAAAAATCCACAATATCAAAAGGTCAATCTTGACAAATGGAAAAGTTTTATTTCCTGGCAAAATTTTAATTAATAAAACAAGGTCAAAAATTTTGGGGTGTCACATGATATAACTATATTATGTCTTTAGAAAATGGGTTGGCATGCCATAATTCAGATACATGCTGTCTATGTAAACATCATGGCATGATGTAATTCAAATATATGATTTATATACTAAGCAAGTGAGCAGAGGGCAATCGCATATATGATGTGTCAACTAAGGAGAAGGCATTCAATATTGTGTATATGATGTAAAAACTAAGCATTGCAATACAACATATGCATGATATGAGTAATATAACCCTGCCAAGTTTGAGCATACACCTCAGGGGGATAATAGGACTTGTCATCTGCCTCTGAATCCTCCTCTGAAGAGCTATCTGTAACCAGCAAGATATCTGCTTCAGCAGGTAGCATTGTCTGCTCTGAAGACCTTGTTTTCACTCCAGATTTCTCCATCACCAATACAAATGGCTGATGCACATGAAGAGCAGTTGAATATACACACAGTGTTGACAAATGCAACGAGAAATAAAAAAGGACGGCATGATATAATTCACATATATGACGCTTGGCTAAACAGCATGGCTTTGCATAATTCACATATATAATGCCTTGCAAGAAGATAGCATTGCACAATTCACATATATAATGTCTTGCAACAAGATGGCATTGCATAATTCACATATATGGTAATTAGACGCTAAATAGGTGGCATTCACACAACCATGTCTAAACTAAGCAAATGACATAGCAATGCAAGATACCATACGCATGATATGAGCAACATAACCCTGCCAAGTTAGAGCATGCACATCGGGGGGGGATAGGACTGGTCATCTGTCTCTGAATCCTCCTCTGAGGAGCTATCTGTAACCAGCAAGACATGCGCTTCGTCAGATAGCATTGTCTGCTCTGAAGACCTTGTTTCCACTCCAGATTTTTCCATGCCCGTGCCGAATGGCTGATGGACAAGAAGAGTAATTGAATGTACTAAAATTGTTGACAAATTTAACACGTAATAAAAAATGATGGCATGATATAATTCACATATAAGATGACTGGCTAACCAGGGTGGCATTGCAAAATTCACATATATGATGCCTGGCTAAACAAGATGGCATTACATGATTCACATATACGATAAAGAAACTAAATAGATGGCATTGACACAAAGCATGTCTAAACTAAGCAGATGACATATTTGATGTATACAGTAAGCAATGCGAGGCACCATATGCATGATATTACCAACATCAGCATGCCAAGTTAGAGCGAAGACCTCAGGGGGTAAATAGGAGTGGTCTTCTCCTTCTGAATCCCCCTCAGAACAGTTATCTTCCTCTTGATTACGATCTGAAGTGGGTGGAGGGGGGCTGCCTTTGCACCCACCATGGAGCGACGTCTGCATGAAATTTTATTGCCACGCAAGGCTCGTCTCTTTTGTTCTACATGTTCAGTTCCATTGTGTACAATAATTGACATGCATATGAATAAAACATAGTGAGATTATGTAAGGAGTGCATGCACAAATCCAGAGTGATGGTAGCAAACTATGGATAGACCCAAAACCAATGATAGCAGGCAGATAATAGCTTTAGTTAAAAAATACAGATAATGGCTCCTTCAATGTTTGTTTGCACCCAACATGAAACTCATAGTAGACACCCGAGATTAACCAGATAGTAGACAGATAGTATTGATTGCTGCCCCAATATGTACCCCACAACCATTTAAAAACTCAAGTTTCAGCAGTAGTTTGGACCTGACTCGGAGTCTAATAGGTGAACACAATGATAAAGTAGCATGTCATCATATTAAGCGATGCATAACGTAAGCAGACACGGAAGAGTGTGACCTCTCTTGCGGACCAGTGTAGTCCTCAAGGTCATCTGCTCAGTTGATGATGGTAATGCAGTTGTCGTGGCTGCCGGCGGCGGGGAAGAAGAGCTGAGGCGGCGAAAGACATTCTGGAGAGCGGATCCCTACTGTGGTGAACCCATCCGTCGTTGGAGCAGTTGAGCTAGGGTGGAACACAGCGCAGCAGGAGCAGGACAAACCACACAAGGTTTTCTTTGACATATATCTGTAACAGAAGTAATTGTGTAAGGGCTTGTTTGGATTTGAGGATTCTAACAATGTAGGGATAGGAAATAGACAGGAATAGGATAGGAATGCACGTGCAAAATAGAGAATTTAAAAACACAATATTTCTGCCAATCTGGGTGTTTGATTCACAAGAATTGGAAGATCACAGGATGCAAAGAAGCATGGTGAGATTAAGTCAAACCACAAGAAAATGTACGGTTATAATGCTATTATGCTACTATCTCTTAGTCTTGTGCTTCATGAATAGGATTGAAAAGGAGGACAAGTGGAAATTAAAATTCCTACGGTTTTTCTTTCAAGGAGACACTAAAGGAACAAATCCTACAGTTTCCTTTGCTCCATTCCTTTGAACCAAATTCATGGATAGTAGTACCATAGGAAACTTTCCAATTCCTATGTTTCTCCTTCACTTTTCCTTTCAAGCACTGGTGATTCTAATAGGCAGGCTTGAGCAAGAAAAAGCCTACACTCAAAATATGTTTTTGTGCTACTTCTATTACTTTGGACCCAGGCCACTGCCCTACTAGCTCAACTCCCAGCCCCATCGACAAATGCACAGCTCAAACACGCAGAGATAAATAATGATGGCGTTCAAGAGAGTCCATCACGGATAGCTAAGTTGCCTGGTACCTCACTGCTTGTCATATAGTAGGATAAAATAATTGTATTTCACGTTACTACATGTGCTCAGTGGACAATATATATAACATGTAGAGTAAAAAAGTGATGGAACAAGTGTACAACCTCTTTGGCGAAGCCATGTCGATCTCAGCGTGATTGTGTTGGTCGGTGAGGATGCTCTGGCTGACTTGGCTGTTGGAGGAGGGGAAGAAGATCTTAGGCGTTTGGAGATGGAGCCCGGGGTACTGCTCCTTTGTGATGGACGGTTTCGTCGTTGGAGCAGCTCCGGTGAGTTGTACGACGCTGAGGCTGAAGCAAGACAAGAGAGACAACGTTAACCTGAGTGAAATTCTAATAGCATCTCCAATAGATGACGTAAAATACATAACCTCAAAGTGCTAGATGTAAAATACATCAGCTGCTCATCTCTGAACTTAACTGTCGAAACGGAATTTAACTGTCGAAACTGAACTTAACTGTCAAAACTGAATTTTGTTGTCGAAACTGAATTGTACTGTCGAAACTGAACGCACAAGTAGCAGAAAAGTAGTAGTAGCAGCAGCGCGTGCGAGAGCCGCGGCAGCTGGTCGTGTAACAGCATCAGGTGAGGCTACACGTCAGTCGACTGACTTTTTCATCTCTGGTCAGTCAATTTTCCAGCCGTTGGATACGAAATCAAGGGCTTGCAGTTCATCTTCAACCTCCACCCCCCTGAGCCGCCAGCCACCACCGGCCAAATAGCTGCCCCCACCGCCCCGAAACCACTCCCCACCACCGGTCCGCCGCCGCCCCGGCCATCCCTCTAGCCCCCACCCCCCGTGCCGAGCTTTTTCTCCGGCGATCCCCACGCCACCGCCCCACCACTGCCGGTGACCACCGCCCCCACCCTGAACCCTAAGATAGATAGTGGGGTACCTCTCCGGTGAGCCCCCCTCCCCGCTGCGACTGGTTCTTCCTTAACTCCGGCGAGCCCACCACCCCCTGAAAATCGACTGACCCAAAAGACGATCCAGTCGACTAAAGTGTAGACAAATCGGAGCAGCATCGGAAGCAAGAGCAAGAGCGAGAGCAGCAGCGCGAGTAAGAGCAAGAGCAATAGCAAGAGCAGACCAGGCAGGGGACCGAGAGCAAGAGCAGAGCAGCAGAGCGAGCGAGAGCTAAAGCAGGAACAACTCCTACTGATGTGGACGTCCCCGCCGAGGGAGCGACGCCGTGGAGGAAGTGGCCGGCGACGCCACCGTGGATGGAGCCGCGTCGTGTCGGATCAGGACCGAGCGCCGGCAGCACCGTGAGATCGAATCAACAAGAAAATGCGGCGGTTAGTGTACAACATCTTTGGTGGCGCCGATTAGGCCGCAGCTTCATCCGAGGAAACGCTGATGATGCTGCTCTTCCGGTGGTGCAGGTCAAGACGATGGTGTGGGAATGGAGGTGGCGCGAAAGACGAGGGGAACGTCTGGGCAGCTCCTTGGAGGTGGAGGACGGGTGGCTGAACCAGCGGGACGACGAGATCGATGACGGATCCTCATCCGGTACGGTGGATGAGGGACGTCGATGTGTTGTTGTGGACGACGTCGTCGGGGAAGAGGCTCCGACTGGGTGGTGGACAGAGGAGGGTGTGGGGCTTTGCGGGTTTTCACGGCCTCAGTGTACGAATGGGTGGTGGATGGGATGGGAGTGGGGAACCATGGCTTAGGGACGCGCTTGTCCGAAATGTGGGGCACGTTATGAAAGTACCCCCACCGATTTGAGCTAGGCGGTTCTTTCGGTTCCGGGGTATCACGGGCATTTCGCGTGTCGGGATTTCACAGGAGGTGGGAGTTTTCGCGCGTGTTGTAATTTTGGAATAGCAAGGCGCGGGTTGAGATGGAGGGAGTTTTCAGAGCACAAGAGACAAAGATATATATCTTAAATATTTCGGGGTAACAAGGTGCGGGTTGAAGAGGCTGGAGTTTCGCAGCAGGATAGACAAAGACGCTGGCTTGAAATTTCGGCATAACAAGGCGCGGCTTGAAATTTCGGGGGAACAAGCTTAACGTGTACCTAAAAAAAGACAATTCGCACCTCATCACTAGAGAGAGCCATGTACCGTTTTACAATATTACTTGAAATGCATTCAAATACAACAAAAAAACTAAAAAAATCGGGACAACAAACATAACGTGTACAGTACCAAAACAATTTGCACTTCCCTCAACAATAAAAAAACAATGTGTGTTGTCTAGCATATGAACTAAATTTGAGTACATTTTCCCTGTTTGAATGGGATTGTACTCGGGTTAGTTATACAACCATCTAAATATTATCTTCACAACACATGACATGAATATAGGAGAAGTAAATTCCTATATAAATACGAACTACATGTACATACGATCTCAAATTCAAATATATGTATCCATTTTATGTTGAATTCAAATCATAGTACATGTCTGCTCTAGCTAGATATTTGGAATCTAAACCATGTATGATATAGTACGTATAATGTGTTTAACACGCACACCACACACACAAACACCATTTAGAGTAGTAAGGTACACGTGCATTGCACGCATGAGATTTGGCAACCAAATTATGAATAAATACCACATTATAGCATGTAAGCTTTGAGTCATATATGCATGATGTAGATGTTCGTTTAATTCTTATAGTTCATTTCATTCAAAATCATCTAATTTTTATGAGAAAGCTAATCTATTTTAAGATTCATGGAATTGTGCGTTGTAAGCCATAAAGTAAAAACAATTAATGGCAAATCATGTAGAAAAACATTTGGGCAATTCTGATACGGAAGATTCTAGAACAAAGAAGAAGTGCTTGTGTTTTGAGGTTTGTGCATTATGCTTAAGTTCAACCATGGAGTCTTCTAGATTGTACACGTGGCAAAATCTGGTGGAATCTAGATGATATCCAACGGCCAGTAGTGCTCAAATTTGCCATCTCTGCACCATCGGATTGGCCTCATCCAACGACCATCTTTCAAAGTTAAAGTTATCTGCACACTATATAAAAATGTAATATATAATATATATAGGGGTATAGATATAGATATGTGATGCGAAAGCCACCCATCATCTCCAATTAGAATTGTGTGTCCATGCACGGATGCAATGTGGCCAAACGATGTCTGCCATCGGTATCTCAAATTCAAATCAGTCTGACCTTGTTCAATGTGTATAAAGTACAACATGCTAATTTCCAAACCACACCGCTCATATCTCAGTTATATTCATGCATGCATGGGTTTCAAACATCATGATATCTTATTCAAATATTTGAATTCAACTTTGCATTGATTATGACATCACCTAGTCTTTTACATCCACACAGTCGTCTTCTCTTTATAATTGTACCACTAACTTTCTCTCGTGCATGCATGGACACACACTACCAGTCGGCATTATCCATCGCACACATGCAATCTTGTTCTTCAGGTCGGTCTCTCATGCATGCACAGACACACACACCTCCCCCTCTCCATCATATCGGGCATTCTTTATCTCTCACGTGCATGCGCAATGATTGATGTTCCTCTATGTGTGTGTATATATAGCTAGGTCTTTCACAGTTTTCCACACAAACCGATCAATCTATATATCTAGTGAGGTCTCACCCTCTTTCCGACGTCCACGTCGATCAATCTATACCTCTCTATATAGGATTACATAGCTAATACACCCACATTAATTATATATCCAACGCCCCCCTCTCATCATCCATGCCTTCCGCTTCATCTCTCAGACGCGCGCACAGTGGCGAAGATAGGGGGTAGCAAGGGCGCTGCACCCCCCTAACATCACTATATATCGAGGCAAATATGAATGTGATCATTAGACAATTGCTGGTATAATGGTTTAAGTTGATATTGGCCCTCCTCGTAAAGGATTAGCAATGCTTGGCCCCCCTAGCTCATTTATTTTTCATGGCTCCGCCACTACGCACAACAGCGCACGTTCTCGCCCCCTCTCTTTAAATATCGATCTCGCACTTGTGCACTCCTTCATAGTCTCCCTCCACTTGGCCCCTCACACCATCTTCTAGCCCCCCACCAGATTTTGCCACATGTACAATCTAGCAGACTCCATGGTTGAATTTAAGCATAATGCACAAACCTCAAAACACAAGTGCTTCTCCTTTGTTCTACAATCTTCCATATCATAACTGCCCAAACTTTTTTTCTAGTTGAATTGCCATTATTTGTTTTTACTTTATGCTTTACAAAGCACAATTCCATGAATCATAAAATAGATTAAGGGCTTCTTTGATTCAAAGGATTCTCAAAGGAATTTTGGAGGATTTTAATCCTTAGGAATTTTTCCTATCTTGGTTGTTTGATTCGTAGGATTGTAAACCATAGGAATTTTTCCATAGGATTCATTTGCACTAGATTTCATAGGAAACATCCCGTCCACTCAAACCTCTTTGAAAGAATCCTGCATTTTTTCTATGCATAATCAAACACTCGTACAATCCTGTAGGATTCAGGACGACATTCCACTCTAATCCCATGTTTTTCCTATTCCCGCGTTTTGGAAATCCTACAAATCAAAGAGGCCCTAGCTTTTTTATAAAAACTAGTTGATTTTGAATGAGATGAACTATAAGAATTAAACGAAGGTCTACATCAGGCATAGATGACTCAGAGCTTACATGCTATAGTGTGGTATTTATTCATAATTTGGTTGCCAAATCTGATGTGTGCAATGCAGGTGTACCTTACTAGTACTTCGAGTATGTGCAAAACACGTAAATTAGAATTCCAATGGCACGCTACACAGTGTCTCTCTTACAGTTCATGAAGCCATGTGGCACATGTGGAGGCGTTGTCGCGACCTCCTTGTGTGGATTGATCACAGTGACGTGCTGCTGGTTCCAGAAGAATGTACTCGTCCTCTCTGAGCCACACTGGTGGTACATGCACGAAGTGAAGATGTGCACACATGCCACGCACGCACTCATTCCCTCGCACGCACACGCGGGTACACGGGCGGACGCATTTTTGTATGAAGATCTGCCCCATGTGATAATTTGACGCGTGTAAAGTCCTTCACTTCATTGATGGTCAATTAATACAGCGCATGCAAATTGAGTGGATGTGAGGGCGGAAGAAAGACATTACTACTCCACTGTGCGCATGCGAGTAGTTAAATCATGGGTTGCTAGTACTTCCATTGGTCTCCTTCGTATTTTGTGCCAATTTTTGACCATATTTGTAAGTAACATAATATTTATGCATGTCATAAAAAGTGGCACAAAAAAGGGGGCCAGTAAACCAGGACGCAGGCAACATGATCAATTTTTGCCAGGGCTACTGTTGGTGGCCTTTGTATTTAAATATGGATGCAGTGGAGTAGTACTATCTTTATCTTAGCCTCGTAGGGCTCTCCCAGCGCCTAGGCTCGCCTCCCCGCCTCGCCCACCGGATCCCGCTATGGAGGATCCCGCCATGGATAATCCCTTAGATCCCAAGATCCCGCGGGCTGCCCTCTCACTGTGGCCCGCAGCACTGCCGCCTTTGAGCAAAACCCACATGTGTTTTAGAGGGGATCCATTGCTCTGGAATCACAGATCGGTGGCGCCAGAGGACATGCCAGGGCTGCGTTTCAGGTGGTGGGCAGCAAGGGCAAATCGGATCGAGGAAGCATTGCATCGATTGGAGAGAAGTTCCAATGAGCTACGCCTGATGCGGCACAAGGCGGAAGCGCAAGTCGATCTCTGGGGAGAGATGCTGAGGGATGTCAGCATCTGGAAGCATCGCGTTGATTTCGAGCTAGGGCTAATAGCAGAGATCATATTCACGAACTCGAATGTGGAGGAAAGAACGCGCATGCCTGCGCAATGGCATGAGCAGCCGGTGCAAATGTTCAAATGGGCGGTAGGAGAAGCCAAATCCCGGGACCAGTTGCGGAGGCGCCACTGGGCATGCATTGTAGGCGAGGTGAGCTGCCCTCCTTCCCCACCAGCGAGGCAGTGATCTAGTCGGTTGCTGCTGCAGTGAACTTGCAATGCCATGTCGGTTTGCAACCTTGACAATCACTCCATCTATATGTATTGTATTCCTGTGAAAATACTTGGTTGTTTGGAAAAAGATGGTAATTGATTTATCACTAGTTTTAGAATGCTTGGTCGTGACAATCAACCGAAGCCACAACCAGAAGTCTCCATCGCGTAATACTTTACGGTCGGTCGCACCAACAGACGGTCGGTCGGACCCGCGTCTCACCGAAGGGACACGCATCGGCTTGGTCTGACATGTATGACCAGTTACATCACTGACTTGTGCGACCGCATTTGAGCAGTGTAGTACTCCCTCTATCTCAGTTTACAAGTCTTGCACGTGTACCTAGGTCGTTAATTTGACCAACTTAATAAGAGGCATAGATTACGAAAAATATATCATTGCAAACTTCAAATATTCTATTCTTTTATGATATATTTTTTATGTTAAACAATTTATTTTATATAAGTTACATTGATGACCTAGATACACGTGCAAGCCTTGTAAACTGAGATGGAGGGAGTACTTGAAATTTATGTTGCACTAAACTCATCGGGAGCCGTTTCGGGCCTCGAAACCAAAACCATCAATTAATCTTTACCTTGTTCCCATCACATTTGAAAGTACTAGTGCTATAATTAAGTGCAAGCTTGCTCACACCTACTAGTACATACCAAACCTGAACGTGTTCCCACTATGCAGGTTTTAGTACTGGTGCTAGTACTTAGGTTATAAAAAGGGGAACTACCTAACCGAATATTACTCTACCTTCCTCCTCATAAGTCCTTCTTCTTCGTCCGTCCTTGCCATAGCCGGTGTGCAGAGCTCTAGGTCGAGAACTACTCGTAACAAGGGAGCGACAACCAAGGCTATGGAAAAAAGAGGGCTCGCCGCCACGCAGAGACCTCAAAAGATCTCTCACGGGCAGGCGATGGCTCCCAGGAGCGCCCTAGCCGCGGAGGCGAACATGCCGAGCTGGCGGCGCTGGAGTCGTTATCCCTTGACGGCATGCCCGATCAGCTCAATAAGCACCTTAATAAGTAGAAGGAGTTCATCCACGCCTTGGTGGAGCTGCTGAAGGAGAGCCTCGACGACATGCCCGCTGAGCGCAATGAGCAGGGGGAGTTGACCGTCGGCTTGGTGATGCTGCTGAAGAAGAGCATTGCCTCGGAGAAGAAGGCGACCGGCGAAATCCTGCAACTTCAGGAGGACAAGGCGAAGCTCTGCCACGAGCTCGACCTGCTGAAGGAGGAGAACGCCGGCTGGAAGAAGCTGCATGAGAATAGTAGTTCCTCGATGAAGATGCTGCAGGCCCTTGTCATGGAATAGAAGGAGGAGTTGGCGAAACTCCGCATCGAGCACCCGGTTGCTGTCAAGGTACGTAATGCGGCCGTGGAACAGATGATGAAGGCTCGCGTCGAGAAATCCCGCGTCATGGATAGAATGAAGAAGATGGCGGAGGAGACGTGCAAGGAGATGGACGTCATGGAGGTGATGAAGAAGCAGTTATGACTTCGCGGCCAGCAACCCTTCACGTAGTGAGAGCAGCGCCCCAGACTTGTGTGTGTGTCTTCCTTCTTTTTTGGGGGTGATAATCTTCCTGCTTCTTTTGCTCCTATGTTTCTTCTTTTGCTTTGGTTGTTTAGCCGCACGTGTCGCGTTCTCTACGAGGCATGAATAGAACCATGCTAACAATGAGATGACTAGCAAATTAGATCATTTTTTATCGCCATATGGCACTGGGCTGCCGTTTTTCATGCTCCTCCATCGTACTCCATTGGAAAACTTGAGTATGTCGCACGGTTCTTTGCTCCTCCTTAGGTCGTCGGCACATTTATATGAGCAGTAAAATCACAAGGCCCCGCCTTCCAGCAGTAATAAGCCGTCAAATCACAAAGGCCCTCGCCTCTCGTGAAACCGACCAAGCTAGACTGCCCCGCCCTCTAGCGTTTTAAAAAATGTATACTTTTGTACAGTAGTAGTATCGATGGATTGCGCCATGGAGCAAAACTAACAAGATGAAATTAAATAAAAAAGGTGGTACATATAGAGAGTGCTCATCGCCAAATTATGCATATAGTACTATGAAAAAAGCTAGTACGTGCTTAAATGGGGTGCTAAATTCTATTAAAGAAATTAGCATACCTATTTAATTGTTGGGTTCTTATTATTTATGCCACTAGTTGTGTATCACTACTCAGTTTTGCCATTAGAACTTACAACTACTCAAAAATGCCATCGATCCGTGAGATGCCAGCTCAAAAATGCAATTAGATATCTCAAAAATGTCATCGTTAAGTTAGATGTTTGCTCAAAAATGCCATTAGACATTGTTATTTTCACGTCAAATCCATTGACCATGTTACATGACAAAAATAAGCCGATTCTCACAATGATAAGTGTGGCCCCGCTTGTCAGGAGTAACCAAGCGAATAATTTTACAGGAAAATAAGAACGCTGTTGGGATCAAGTAGGCCCCACACTTTATTTTACTATAGTGAGATAGAGGGAGAGCTGGCATGTTGGTCCATCGGTATTTATGTCATTATAACATGGCAAAAGATATTTGAGTCACAATAATGGTGTCCAGCACAACACACCCCTCAAATAAAACTAAGCACCCTAAAATTCTCTGACAAAACTAAGCACCCTGAAATTCTTTGACAACTAAACTGCTGGCTATATGATGTTGGCCATATATATTGTACGTATATAATGTGAAGAAACGAGTGGTAGTACTATACCAACTAAAAGATGAACTGTAAGAAATACTAGTATGTACGTACTGAAGAGTTAAAGTAACGAGAAGAAACATAACATAGTTCTGCTGGGGGCTCAGCACAACACACCCCTCAAATAAAACTAAGCACACCTGAAATTAAACTAAGCAACTAATCCGGTAGACACTGCATTAGAACCACCATGAGCAACGACACTGCCACCTTACTCGGAGTCCTCGTCCACGTCCTTGACTTCGTCCTTGTCCCTCTTCCTCTTGGCCGATACTTCTTTGCTTGAACCGCACACTTGGCTCTTGCTCTTCATCCAACCCTTGTAGATATTGAAACAAAGGTAGCCATCCATTGCAGCATAGTGGATGTGGTCTATATCTAGTACATTCCACTGTCATGCACGATGAAACGTGTGTGGAGGTTTCTTCAGTTTACCGTACGAAGGATGAACCATGGCTCCTGCCAGGGTCAGCACTGAAGGCTGATCACAACAGGGCACCAGCCCATTCTTCTGGAGGTCGAAGGGGTTTCCTACAACGAGGCCTATCCGATCCAGGACTCTTCTGTCGTTCGTAAAGTCTACAGTAACGAATTTGACTCGGCCGCCCTTGAGGAAGTTCTTAAATTCCTCGCACTCAACGTCGGCATGGCATATGTGGTAGACCAAGCATAAGTCATGCTCGCAAACTTGGATCACGGCGGGCTTCATCTTCTCTTCCTCCGTTAGATTCTGCTCTTTGTCCAGGGTTGTGGTGTACTCAACATCTAGCCCAGCGACCCACTCATCATTTGAGTTTTCGAACATGCGTCTGAAGTGAGCTAGGGATCCTTTCACCGTTGCGGAAGAACGGGTGTAGATGACGTCGAACTCATCGCCGGTGATGGTTCTAAGCTTGTACTCACCGCTGGTCATGGAGATTTGGGACGCCATGGATTTAGGAGGAGGGTTAGGATTAGTGGAATTGCCGTAATGTGAAAGGACGGGACGACTAGGAGCGAACTGCCGTAATGTTAAAGGACGTCTGGGGACGAGTAGGAGCGAACTGCCAGCGGTTTTTGATTGTAAAAATGCTGAGTGGGGCGTGCGAACGGCAGGGTAGTGGCTTGCCTGGTGGATAAATGGATTCATGCACAGTACTATGGGGGCCCAATTAGATGTCATGTCTACTCGACGCCCAATTAAATGTCTTTCGATGTCTTGTCAAGCGTCGGGAAAATTACAGATGATACGAAGCTTTCCATTCTCCCATGATACGGGCTTCCGAGAGCCCTTGGATCTGAGATCGAACGGTTGCATGGCGTGATTCTAGACCTATGGGTGAATATCCTATCCTGGAGGGTTATTCTGCAAATTTTCAGCAACTTAGCATGCGACCGTTCGATCTCAGATCCAAGGGCTGCCAGCAGCCGGTATCATGGTCGCGCCTACCATGACCGTCGCCTCGCTTGCACGGTCGCGCCCTTGGAGATTTAACACAGTACGTTAGGCTATCTAATGTTGGCATGTCATACATAGTCATCACTTAGTCACTCATACTACAACAAGGTTAGCTATAAGGTTGGCTATAAGAGTATTTTTTACTTCTCTCTATCTCTTTCTTCGTAGTATTTATTGCATTTGCCAAGGAGTGACCTCTTCCAATGAAATGGTGCTTAGATGAGGTGCTAAGGGCATTAAATGGCTTAGCAACTCAAGTCCCCAATGCATAGGTGCTTAGTTTTTTTTGCCAAGTTTGCTTCATTTAATTAGCTATAGACTCGAATTTGTCTTTTCACCTAGGTACACGCGCTTAGCACCGTTTCTTCCTGGGGTCACCAAACTAGTCTCTCTCTTCTTAATTAACTTGCCACATCAGACTTTATGCCTATGTGGCAGGCTTAGCACCTGTAGGAGCAAGTACAATAGTGGGCTATAAGCCCGCTTTACATGGCATTTTTGCATATGTGGAGGAAAGAGGCAAGGAAAAAGTGGAGGAGTGGGCTCTCATGCAAGAGCCAACCTCTACATGGTGGAGCATTGGGAGAGGCACCTGTATGGAGGTGGTCAGGAATCAGGAGACTCACGTCGGTCATAGCGCCACAGTTAAAATGATAATGGCAAGTCAAATCATAGGGCCCCACCTGTCCAGCAGTAACTCGCTGTCAAATCACACAGCCCTACGTCTGCAGCAGCCTACTCGCTCATCTTCTCGCGTCTCTGTCGAACCGACTAGGCGGAACTGCCCCGCCTACCACGCGGGAAAAGCCCCGCCCTCGACTTTTAAATAGTACAGTACACTAATTTTGTATCCATGGATTGCGCCATGGAGCAAAACCTCAAGAAAACGGCGGTACACATGTACGTAGTATACAACACGCCTGTCGCGTTCGCGTCGCACCCCAGACAGTCGGTCGGTCAGTCACGTCGCCCTCCGAATGGAACGCGCGTCATATTGCGCTTGCAGACACATGTGGGACCGACCATAGGCACACTCCTCGGCCCCGCAAGTCGGGTAAGTTAATAGAAGAGAGAGACGAGCGATGGTACTAGAGAAGTGTTGTACAGACGTTGGTGACTGGACGATCCCTGCAAGACACGGAAGATCAGTTCGTCCATGCATGTGACCAGACTCCAGCAGACACGCCTGGATTGGCTATCGTCTACATATCGTGCAGGCTGTGTTGTACAGGGTTGTAGTTCTGGTGAGAAGTCTAAAAAAAGGTTTCTTGTCTTCTCGCAAAATTAGGTGTCATGTGCTTCGGATCACTGCGAGGGTTAAACAGCGACAACTGAGTTCCTCCAAGGGGCTAGTCATTGGGGGCACATGCACGAAGACTACTCGGCTGCCATCTAGGTCAAGCCGGCTATGTTAATTAGGACATCTATCGATGGACCCCTTTTCTACGAGTTTATCTTTAATTTGAGCTTTGATCCTCGTCTAGTTTGTCCGTCGGGATTCATGTTGTCTCCTTTGGGCAGTGAGGTTGCGGTTTCTTGTCTTGTGGCATTTTTTCGTGTTATATGTTATAATCCGGTGCTTCAGATCAAAATGACGACAACTGCACCTCCGGGGCACGTGCATGAAGACTTCTCGACAGTCATTGACGAGGTCAAGCCGGCTCCGGTAGACAAGAAAACTAGTACTCCACTATATAGGCAGGAGCCTCCGCGCTTGCTTGCTAGTGTTGCTCTCTTCACACTGTCTCGTCCTCTCCAGATCTAAACACGACAGTGGTGACCACACTCTCTCTCTGCTCACCGCTGGTCACAGATCCAGCTGGATCCTCTCCGCTGGGGAAGATGAGAAGGTGCAACGTTCACGCGGTCGTCCTCGGTGACGGCTCTTACCCACTGCCGGCGCGTTCCGATCAGCGTGCCTTGCCGTTCTCTCCCAAGCACCGCTGGCTAGGGAGGGCCTCCGACCCCTTCTTCCTCGTTGCTGTAGTGTGGGTACATCCGGCCTCCCGCCGCCCACCTAGTGACATCCCGGCGACCTTCAAAACCGGCCTTGCTCTACTTCTGGAGCTCCTGACGTCACTGCATTTGTATCTTTTGCTATTTCTCAGGCCCCCTCGTAGATAGGATCGATCGGTTGTTCGAAAGCCACCTAAATTTTTATTGTTAAGAGGTAAAACTAGTTCATGCACTTGAATCTAGTACTACTTGGTTCAAACAAGGAAGAAGGGGGGTGGGGGTGGGGGAAGGTTTGTTACCTGAATCTAGGACTTGGTCGAAAGAGGAAATAATGGGGGCGAAAAGTAGCAGAGACTGGCTATCCAACTGGTCTCTAGGTCTAATAGGGAAATAAAGGGAAACGCAGTACAAACTCAATATAAACCCAATCTATTGGTTGAAAAAGGAGAAAGTGGGGACCGGGGGACAAGTCAACAGAGTAAGTCCAACACTAGATTTGCTAGCCTCACACAGTATAAGGTGGCTATACCGAACAAAAATGGGACCAACCCAGATATCCTGTTCTGATGTTTGTTGCCCCGAGCCACTCTTATGTAATGCCACTGGTAAAATGTAGCAGTCGCACTGTTAAAAGTAAGGACACGTTAAACCAATGTTGTTTTCAATGTAATGCCTCCAGTAATATGAATCAATGGCACTTTTTTCATGTCCTGCTAAATTTCCCATTCAGATAAGTTGCTTCTTTTCGTTAGAAATGCAACTGTCCTGGTCCGCCTACTCTCCCGTGCCCAAATACCGACTCTGTAGCAGCTGTTAATGTATTGTTGCTGGTAAAATGAAGCAATGGCACCATTAAAGTAATGTTGTATTTAACGGTTGTCATAGTTAATCCTAATGCCCACACTAATATCTAGCAATGCTGCTGCTTTAGAAATTGCTACTATCCTTGTAGGATTGCCATTCAGATAAGGAACATGCTTCTTTTCATTTGATGTATGTTTCATCACTTGTTAGTCACCCTCCTTTCCACCTTTTTGTGCAAACAGAGATATACATTTCACGCTTGATCTTAGTTGAACTGCACAAATGATATCCAAATTATAGTTGAACATTCCAGGAGCTTCACAACCAACCTTGATGTTGCTCAATTTTATTGCAACTAATGAAGAAGAAGCTCTGTGGGTTTCGTTTTCTGATGGAAATGGAACCGGGGCTGGAGCCCTTTTCTTAAAAAAGAAGAAGAAGAAGAAGCTGCTAGCTCATGGGACATTGCTTCATTTTAGGTGAACTGCACCAAAAGGTCCCATGAATTGAATCATCCATGTTGGTGACTGGTGTCATCCCTTCTACGATGGCGTTGACTGTAGATATGGTTCCCATCACGAGGTATGTTCCTTTTTGGTCTGACCGTTTGCCAAAGATCCTGCATGTTGAGTCTGCTCTTGTGCTACTGTTTTGGCACTGCCATGATAAAGCAGTAATGTTATTATTTTGCACCTTAATCTAGTGGCACTATTAATTTGAGGCAATGTTTTGGCACCGCTAGTGCCACTGATTTTTTTATATATCGAAAGAGGGGGTTTCCTCCGATTTCATTAAAGAAACTCAACCATAGAGAACCATTATCCGACAACATCTCAGTGTAAACGGGCAGTTATGCAACTACTACTAGAACAGACTGAGTACTAGCAGGAGACAAGTTCGCCACATAAGCTAGGCTGGTAGGGGGACGCAGCACCAGCTCGACCAAGTTTGGATTACAACCCAAATGCTACCACAGAAACATCAGGGGGGAAGATAGGGACTGAAAGAGCCAGCTTCAGCATCCCAGTCTAAGCACCCCTGGCCTCCATCCTTGCGACACACGGTACACCTCGTTTGCCACCTGCTCGACCCTAGTGTCACTGATAAAATGAAGTAATAATACAGTTAAAATAGAGCGAGTGTCCTCTCTATCATTTCATTTCCAATGTAGATAAAGAAAGTGCTTCTCTTTGTTAGTATATGTTTCATCAACTAGTCCCATTGTTAATGTTTAAGCATTTCTGCAAACTGGGGTGCTTAATTTTAGTTGATCTGCACAAAAAATAGAGATTGGAATGTCTCAAGGCCCCTCCTTGTACTACCGATGTACACTGATGTTCATCACTGGCAGAAGGTGTATCGGGGAGACTTGGGTCGATTTCCAGTATGAGGCGTACCATATGAGGCATCGCAAGGCCCATCTCACCCTCGCAGCATGGCATACTATGATACTATCGCAATATTTTCTTATATTTATTAGTGTATGTTTCATCAACTAGTGCCACTATAATGTAATCACGCTTTTTCATTATCTGTGCAAACAGGGTTATTCAGCTGCATTTTGGTGGAACTGCACAAATGTACGGATGGAACTAGCATATATGTAGAGTGCGAGGTATGCTAAGTAAAAATTACCGACACCAACCATGCTCCATGCACGCATTGGCATCCACCACCACCAGTGGGATGTGTGGCACTCTCTGTGGACAGATCTTTCTCGATAGCAAATCCTCTAACCAAATACTAGTAGCTTATATTGGCAGTTTTCTTGGGAGTACTCTTTTCTGAAAGAAACACCAATCTATTTTTCTTTATTTGTACACATTGTCATAACTTTGACCCAAAGGTCCAGAGCTATTTTAGGGTGATTGGCGTAGTACCCGGAGACTGATTGTAAGCATGATTTTCATTAGCTGTCACACTGATTGTAAGCATGAGTAGATGGAAGATTAGGTTAGTGCGAAGCTTACCTTAAACCCTACCGCCGCCGTTGAAACGAGGCGAGCGTCGAGGGAACCGTGGAGAACGGCGGGGAAGCGACGTCGCACCATCCGGCCTCCTCTTGCGGTGGGAGAACGAATACTCCTGTGGCTCCAGCTGGCTCTGCACCCTCACGAACGGCACACCGTACTCGATCGATTCGTTACCCTCTGGGTGCTCGACCTTCCACTACAAAAGAAGACACATCCGTGACATTTTGGGGCGAACAAATTTTTTTCTGTCATGCTTATGACACTTCTATGACGGTAATTGTGACAAAACCCGGTATCATCATAGATGTGGTGGGCTCCTACTTCTATGAAAAAAAATCATGACAGAAAATGGGCTTTTCGTCCTGGGCGGGCCGGAGACGTAGCTGCATGACATTCTTTGGGCCGTCCATGACGAAAAAACCGTGGTAGTAGCGAGGGCGAGGAAAATATCGGGGTGTTCCCGGTTATGGTGGGTGGTCGGGGCCGAGCGATGCGCGTTTCTCTCATACACGCACGCGCGTGGGTGCGAGGCGTTGGGCTCTAACTGAACCCGAGCGAGGCATTGGGCTCTAACTGAACCCAAGCGATTGCACTGCAGGCTACGCGTTACTGAACCCGAGCGATCGACCGATGGCTGTTAACTGAACTCGATCGAGCGATTCCTTCGCTACTGCTGCTAACTGAAGCCGACCGATGCTGCCTCTGGATGAATAGTGAGTGTTTTTTGGGTTGTTTGGATGAACAGTTCCTGGTGGGGTGGATGAACAGGACCCCGTGGTGTTGCCTCCGGATGAACAGGACCCCGATCGATCGAGCCGGTTGGGGCTGGATGAACAGGACCCCGTGGAGGGCTGGATGAATAGGACCACCCCGTGGAGGGCTGGATGAACAGTAGATGGTGGAGGGCTGGATGAACAGTAGCCCGTGAAGGGGTGGTTGAACAGGAGCCTGTGGAGAGGGCTGGTTGAACAGTAGCCGGTGGAGTTGCACGCGGTGGAGGCTGGATGAACAGGAGCCCGTGAATGAACAGTCGCAGGTGGAGGCTGGAGGAGGTCGACGGTGGATGAACAGTAGCCCGTGGAGGCTGGAGGGGGTCGACGGTGGAGATGAACAGTATCCCGTGGAGTCCCGTTTTGCGGTACGCCACACCCCTCCCGATGAACAGGACCCCCGTTTCGATAGTAGCGCTCCAACACAAGTCCGTTTCCTCCGTTTTGCGGTACGCCACACCCCTCCCGATCAACAGGACCCCCGTTTCGACCGTAGGAGGTCCGTTTCCTCCGTTTTGTGGTACGCCAGACCCCTCCATATGAACAAGATCCTGTTTCGACCGTGGCCGGTCGAACACAAGGCCGTTTCCTCCGTTCTGCGGTACGCCAGGCATTGTTTCCATCGGCTGTTCCGTCCAAGCCGGTTGGCTCCCACGTGTTCCGTTGCCTCTCGATGAAGACGACGCATTCCGTTGCCTCCCCATGAACATGACGACGACGCAGTTTCTTCGTTCCGACCCAGCCATGTACATGAGCCCTGGCCGTACATATGCGCGAGTAGGCGTTCGAGACCCCGCCCGTATGTACGTACGTGGCCGTATTTTCTTTCTTGCACACTGGCCGCTGTACGTATGTGTACATGCTACGTGCGCGCCTCTACTATGACACGTGCGCGCCTCTACATCGACCAGTATGTACGTACACATTCGCGACCAGAATGACAACGCTACATACGCTTCGACCAGGTGGGTCCCGACTGTCAGGCACTTCCTTGCGTGCGAAGATGTAGCTGGTGGGTCCCAGCAGTCAGGGGGCGAATCGTTTTTTTTGCCCGGACGCACTTCCTTGCGTGCAAAGATGTCGCTGGTAGGTCCCAGCAGTCAGGGGGGAAACATTTTTTTCATGAAATATGGTTGCCCGTCCGGTGGGTCCCTGCTGTCAGGTGGAGGAATCATTATTTTCTGCGTATAAGCAGGCACTTCCTTGCTGCGGCCGTGGACCCAGCTGTCAGCCTCTCCACATATAGTCCACGTCTGATGGAAGCCGTTACTTGACCACGTTGACCATGCCGCGCCGAGAGCACCAGGGCGGTGGACGACGGCGAGGCCTAGGAAGGGGATGATGCGGAGCCGGGGAAGACGCGGCAGTGGATGCCCACGCATAGAGGAGTATGAGGGTTCACTGGTTCGCTGCGGTGTGAGGCTGCTGTCGTCGCTGAATAACAAGGGGTGTGGGTGAGTAGACGGATGGCCTGGCGAGCGGTGGGAGTAGTAGAGGGCGGTGAGGCCTCCGCGGCATCGCAGCCGGCCACAGGAGGCAGGAGCACGAGGCACGACCGGCGCTGGTTTGGGTGGCTAGAGCAAGAAGACCAGAGGTTGAAGAAGCACTACGACCATTGGATGGCCATCGTACGGTCACTGGAGCTAGAATCGTTCATATTGACTAAGTTGACAAAGCCCTCCGTCCCCGTCAACTTAATTGGCCCACAAGTTAGCCTCCCACTATTGTGGGTCCCAGCTAGCAGGGGGTATTCATTTTTTTGTGCGTAATAAGGAGGCACTTCCTTGCGTGCGAAGATATAACTGGTGGGTCCGACCTGTCAGTGGTGGGAACATTTTTGTTCATGAAATACAGAGGCCCTTCCGGTGGGTCCCAGCTGTCAAGTGGAGGAATCATTATTTTGCGTGTAATAAGGAGGCATTTCCTTGCGTGCGGCCATGGACCCAGCTGTCAGCCTCTCCACGCACAGTCTACTTCCAATGGTGTCGTTCGTTGACCACGTTGACCACTCCGCGCCAAGCGCATCCAAGGTGGTGGACGACGGCGAGGCCCCGGACAGCAACGAGCCGAAGATGGGAAGACGCGGGAGCAGAGTCGCAGACGGAGAGGTCTACGAGGGTTAACTAGTTCTGGTGCGGTGTGGTTCGGCAGTCGGTGGAGAAGAACATGAGGTGTGGAGGGATGGCCTGGCCAACGGTGGAGTAGCGCTTCACAGCGAAGCATGCTAAGCAGGGCTGCTAGCAGCAGGAGGCGGGCGCAGGTGGTCCCGGCGGCGTTGAAGGTGGATGCCGGTCGTTGGATGTAAATCCAACGACTAACAATGTCAGAATCATTTGTTGACTAAGTTGACAACGACTTGGATTGGCTTTGACCTATTGGCCCACATTTCAGCCTCCAAAAATGTGGCACGTATTCAACCCATTTTTTTAGAATTTATAGTCTTTTTTTTGCGGGGTAGAATTTATAGTCAATTTGATCTTTTTTTTGAATTACAGTCCATTAGCTGGGGTGGGTGAACAAATAATGTAGCGTCCATGCGGCCCATTTACGTTTTTCCTAAAAAATTACAGGCCATTCGCACTTTCTCGAAATACACGATTTTGCTGGGCTGATTCTAATTATAATGTTGGGGTGGGCGCAGCAATGTTATCAAAAAATAAACAGGGGTTGAGCATTTTTTTAATATATATATATATAGATTTAAATAATAAGTGATTTATTATTACATTGGTCCTTAAATCTTACCAAGCTTTTGTACACAATCACTAGGATTTTCGTTGCCAAAAAATCCAGGATTTTATTGTTAAGAAATTATTTTTATAAGTTAATAAGATGTGGGATATTGTTTTCTTACATATGTAAGTATCTGTTAAATATATGATGACAATAACAATAATATATAATAACATATAAAATAATTTAAATATATATAATATAGTTAGAAGGGAAACATAAGTTGGACCAGGCGTTCCTATTCTTATATAGAAAAATAGAACAGACCTCTGCGTTTTCTTCAAAAAAATACATAAATTGGGCTGCCGATGTTTCAGGAAAAATAAAACCTCGGATGGGAGGTCCATAGGCCGGTCGATACATGACGACCCTCAAGAAAATACAAACAGGCCTATGGACCTCCCATCCGAGGTCATGGGCTGCGCATGTTAAAAAAGAAAGCCTAGACGGGGCAGCCCAAAACCCAGCTGATACTTGCTGCCCCAGTGATAATAAATGATACCTGCCAGCTCCCCGGCTTCGTTGTGAATTTATCTCCTATAGTAACTACGTTGAAGCACCTAAAAATGTAACTATGTTGACAAACCCGTGGGCCCCAACGTCAGTATAGCATTAGGAGGAAGTATTTTTTCGATGAGGCACTTGCTTGCGTACGGCCATAGACCTAGTGGGCCCCGACTGTCCGCCTCTCCACGTACATTCCTCTCCAGATTCCTCTCGTTTGTTCAGCATGTTCACAACGGCAGACAGCGGCATCGCGGCGAGCGCACAAAGGCGCAGGAGGAGATCCGACCACCTGAGGAAGTGCCTTATTAGTAACGAAACAACTGAACTAGCCTAGTGGCCGAGTGACACTACCCGACAGATGTTCCGCCCGGGTTCGATTCCACCTGTGTAGAGAAAATATTTCCAAATTTTTTGCCTCTGCCTTTATTGACATGTGGGTCCCAATTGTCATCTACACACACCATGTCCAACACTTGCCATAACTTCGTCCCTCGTTTTCTCTGTTTTTCGCACACTCGACATTGTGTGGGCATTTTGAAAATAGCATATCTTTTTGACTGTGCATCATATGAAGATGTGCTATGCATGAATGTTGATCAGCATGATGTTAACTGGCTAGTAGTTCCAGTTTCGACCATGAATAAAACTTCCAACATGATGTTAACACTGTTTGAAAAGACTGTGTTAATATAAATGCTCTGCCTCTGAAAGTTGCAGTTTCTTATCTGAAACTGAACTTGGAGTTTCTTATCTGAAACTGAAACTTGCAGTTTCTTCTCTGAGAATCACATTGTCTGCACTTTTATACTCCTATGAAACTACATTTTTTAAGTGCTAAAAATAGATCTCTAGAATTCATAAAATACTTCATATGCTCAATACTGCAAATCTCAAATTCAAAAGACATTCATATCTGAAAGTACTCTCAAAATACACAACACAAAACACAATTCACAACCTGCAAATACTAACATCCCTAAGATCCTCCTAACAATTCACAACCTGCCCGACTATTGGGTGGGGGGCAGTCCCTCCTATTCCTCGGCGGCAGACAGCCGCCCCGTGAGACGATGTGAACGGCGAGGGAGAGGATGGCGGGGAAGCGTCATCGGGACAACTGTTTTTCTCCTCTTGCAGTTGGGTTCGGTCGACGAAGACTCCACCGGCTCGCTCTGGCACGACACCCTCACAAACAACACCCTGTAGATGCTCGATCCTTTAATCTCTGGCGGATGCTCCATCTGGGATCGATACTCCCACCACCGCTCCCCCACAATCAGATTCGGTGAATCTGTTTGCTCCATGGCCCATAGGAGCAGCTCTATGTACTCCCGCGCGACTCCCTCCGGGAGTATCGCCGCCTTTTCGCTCTGTTGCAGATATTTGGCCATGGATGTCGCCGTCGCCGCTAGTTGGTCCTTGTTGTCAAACCAAGACTGTATCTCCAACATCCTAGCTAGCTTCACAGGGTCGCCGTCTGCAATCCTCACGTATCGGTTGTACTCCTCCATCGATCTACTTCTCCACAGCACCTTCACTCGCCGGCGGTGGTTTTTGAATGGAAGAGGAGAGGAGCAGTGCTGGTTTTGGATTAGAACGGGAGAGGAGCGACGCTGGTTTTGGATTGGAACATGAGAGGAGGGGCGGTGGTTTTGAAATGGAAGAGGAGAGGAGCGGCGCTGGATTTAGATTGGAACAGGAGAGGAGCGGCGGTGGTTTAAGAGGAGAAGAGCGGAAGAGCGGCGCTGGTCTTGGAAGTATTTTTTTGTTTTGCGTATTTTGCGTCAAAGTTTGACCACGTACTGTATTTGACAAGCAAAATGTGAATGCATGTCACCAAAAATTGTATCGTTTGGTTCGTATCTGAATGTACTTTCAAATTATATTATTTTTGCAACGTATAACATATATTTTATTTGCGAAAATCATGGTCAATTATGACCCAGAATAAAAGGGAGACTAGTTAATGTGGGGTCGCTTTCTTAATTGAAGGGTAAATTGATTTTGATTTTGATCCAGTCACAGCGCGTCGGCCCTCTCGTCCAATCCTAAATCGCTACCGCACGCTCCTCTCCCTCTTCTCCATTGCAAAACCACCTCCTCTCCTCTCCATCATCTCCATTCAAAAACCACCGTCTCGCCTCTCCCTCTTCTCCATTGCAAAACCACCTCCTGTCCTCTCCATCATCTCCATTCCAAAACCACCATGTCGCCTCTCCCTCTTCTCCATTGCAAAACCACCTCCTCTCCTCTCCATCATTTCCATTCCAAAACCACCGTCTCGCCTCTCCCTCTTCTCTATTGCAAGACCACCATCTCTCCTCCCATCTTCCAAAGCTAGCACCAGACCACTCAGAAGGACATTTATGGAGAGGATGCAGGAGCGAATCAGGCAGATCGCCGGTGGTGACCAGGCAAAGTTAGCTAGGTTGAAGGAGATCCTTACTTGGTTTGACAATGAGTGGGAGATTTCAAGGACGGTGAGGGCCATGTGGCAATGTATGCGAAAGAGCGAGACGGCGGCGATGAGGGCGGCGATGTACATGTACTCCTCGGCGGCAGTCATGCCGCAGTCCTTCGAGTTCATCGAGTATCTCCTCTGGGTGATGGAGCAGACAGATTCGCCCGAGGCGAAAGTCAGGCGGAGGTGGTGGGCGTACAGGTTGAAGGTTGAGCACCCAGAGGATAACGAATCGATCGAGTACGGTGTGCCGTTCGTGAGGGTGCAGAGCTAGCCGGAGCCACAGGAGTATTCATTCTCCCACCGCAAGAGGAGACCGGATGGCGCGACGTCGCTTCCCCACCGTTCTCCAAGGTTCCCTCGACGCTCGCCTCGTTTCAACGGTGGCGGTAGGGTTTAAGGTAAGCTTCGCACTAACCTAATCTCCCACCTGCTCATGCTTACAATCAGTGTCACAGCTAATGAAAATCATGGTTACAATCAGTCTCCGAGTACTACGCCAATCACCCTCAAATAGCTCTGGACCTTTGGGTCAAAGTTGTGACACTGTGTACAAATAAAGAAAAATAGATTGGTGCTTCTTTCAGAAAAGAGTACTCCCTAGAAAACGCCAATATAAGCTACTAGTATTTGGATTTGCTGCCGAGAAAGATACGTCACAGAGAGCGCCACACATCCCACTGGTGGTGGATGCCAATGCTTGCATGGAGCATGGTTGGCGTCGGTAATTTTTACTTGGCACACCTCGCACTCTGCATATATGCCGGTTCCATCCGTACATTTGTGCAGTTCCACCAAAATGCAGCTGAATAACCCTGTTTGCGCAGATAATGAAAAAGCGTGATTACATTATAGTGGCACTAGCTGATGAAACACGCAAAATAAATAGAAGAAAATATTGCGATAGTATCATAGTATGCCATGCTGCGAGGGCGAGATGGGCCCTGCGACGCCTCATACGGTACGTCACGCCTCATACTGGAAATCGTCCCAAGTCTCCCCGATACACCTTCTGCCAGTGATGAACATCAGTGTACATCGGTAGTACAAGGAGGGGCCTTGAGACATTCCAATCTCTATTTTTGTGCAGATCAACTAAAATTAAGCACCCCCGTTTGTAGAAACATTTAAACATTAACAATGGGACTAGTTGATGAAACATACATTAACAAAGAGAAGCACTTTCTTTATCTACATTGGAAATGAAATGATAGAGAGGACACTCGCTCTATTTTAACTGTATTATTACTTCATTTTATCAGTGACACTAGGGTCGAGCAGGTGGCAAACGAGGTGTACCGTGCGTCGCAAGTATGAAGCCTGGGGGTGCTTAGACTGGGATACTGAAGCTGGCTCTTTCAGTCCCTATCTTCCCCCTGATGTTTCTGTGGTAGCATTTGGGTTGTAATCCAAACTTGGTCGAGCTGGTGCTGCGTCCCCTACCTGCCTAGCTTATGTGGCGAACTTGTCTCCTGCTAGTACTCAGTCCGTTCTAGTAGTAGTTGCATAACTGCCCGTTTACACTGAGATGTTGTCGGATAATGGTTCTCTATGGTTGGGTTTCTTTAATGAAATCGGAGGGAACCCCCTCTTTCGATATATAAAAAATCAGTGGCACTAGCGGTGCCAAAACATTGCCTCAAATTAATAGTGCCACTAGATTAAGGTGCAAAATAATAACATTACCGCTTTATCATGGCAGTGCCAAAACAGTAGCACAAGAGCAGGATCAACATGCAGGATCTTTGGCAAACGGTCAGACCAAAAAGGAACATACCTCGTGATGGGAACCATATCTGCAGTCAACGCCATCGTAGAAGGGATGACACCAGTCACCAACATGGATGATTCAATTCATGGGACCTTTTGGTGCAGTTCACCTAAAATGAAGCAATGTCCCATGAGCTAGCTTCTTCTTCTTCTTCTTCTTTTTTAAGAAAAGGGCTCCAGCCCCGGTTCCATTTCCATCAGAAAACAAAACCCACAAAGCTTCTTCTTCATTAGTTGCAATAAAATTGAGCAACATCAAGGTTGGTCGTGAAGCTCCTGGAATGTTCAACTATAATTTGGATATCATTTGTGCAGTTCAACTAAGATCAAGCGTGAAATGTATATCTCTGTTTGCACAAAAAAGGTGGACAGGAGGGTGACTAACAAGTGATGAAACATGCATCAAATGAAAAAATCATGTTCCTTATCTGAATAGCAATCGTACAAGGACAGTAGCAATTTCTAGCACCATTGCTAGATATTAGTGTGGGCATTAGGATTAACTATGACAACCGTTAAATACGACATTACTTTAATGGTGCCATTGCTTCATTGCACCAAGCAACATTACATTAACAGCTGCTACAGAGTCGGTATTTGGGCACGGGAGAGTAGGCGGACCAGGATAGTTGCATCTCTAACGAAAAGAAGCAACTTATCTTAATGGGAAATTTAGCAGGACATGAAAAAGAAGTGCCAATGATTCATATTACTGGAGGCATTACATTGAAAACAACATTGGTTGAACTCATCCTTACTTTTAACAGTGCGACTGCTACATTTTACCAGTGGCATTACAACATTGGTTTAACAAACATCAGACGAGGATATCTTGGTTGGTCCCATTTTTGTTCGGTATATAGCAACCTTATACTGTGTGAGGCTAGCAAATCTAGTGCTGGACTTACTCTGTTGACTTCTCCGCCAGTCCCCAGTTTCTTTCCTTTTCCTACCAATAGATCGGGTTTATATTGAGTTTGTACCGCGTTCTCTTTATTTCCCTATTAGACCTAGAGACCAGTTGGATAGCCAGTCTCTGCTACTTTTCGCCCCCATTATTTCCTCTTTCGACCAACTCATAGATTCAGGTAACAAATATTCCCCCACCCCACCCCCTTTCTTCCTTGTTTGAACCAAGTACTACTAGATTCGAGTGCATGAACTAGTTTTACCTCTTAACAGTAAAAAAATAGGTGGTTTTTGAACAACCAATCGATCCTATCTACGAGGGGGGCTGAGAAATAGTAAAAGATACAAATGCAGCGACGTCAGGAGCTCAGGAAGTAGAGCAAGGCCGGTTTCAAAGGAAGTTATACCTGAAGGTCGCCGGGATGTCGCTAGGTGGGCGGCGGGAGGCCGGAATTGCCCACACTACGGCAGCGAGGAAGAAGGGGTGGGAGGCCCTTCCTCGCCAGTGATGCTTGGGAGAGAACAGCAAGGCACGCTGATCGGGACGCACCGACAGTGGGTAAGAGCCGTCGCCAAGGACGACCGCGTGAATGTTGCACCTTCTCACCTTCCCCGGCGGAGAGGATCCGGCTGGATCTGTGACCAGCGGTGAGTAGAGAGAGTGAGTGTGGCCACCGCTGTTGTGTTTAGATCGAGAGGACGAGACAGTATGAAGAGAGCAACACTAGCAAGCAAGCGCGGAGGCCACTGCCTATATAGTGGAGTACTGGTTTTCTTTTGTCTACCGGCCGGAGCCGGCTTGACCTCGGCAATGACTGTCGAGAAGTCTTCATGCACGTGCCCCCGAGGCGCAGTTGTCGTCATTTTGATCTGAAGCACCAGATTATAACATATAACACGAAAAAATGCCACATGACAAGAAATCATAACCTCACTGCCCAAAGGAGACAAGATGAATCTCGACGGACAAACTAGACGAGGATCAAAGCTCAAATTAAAGATAAACTCGTAGAAAAGGGGTCCATCCATAGATGTCCTAATTAACATAGCTGGCTTGACCTAGATGGCAGCCGAGTAGTCTTCGTGCATGTGCCCCCAATGACTAGCCCAACTCAGTTGTCGTTGTTTAACCCTCGCAGTGATCCGAAGCACATGACACCTAATTTTGCGAGATGAAAAGAAACCTGTTTTAGATTTCTCACCAGAACTATAGCCCTGTACAACACAGTCTGCACGATATGTAGACAATGGCCAATCCAGGCGTGTTTGCTGGAGTCTGGTCACATGTATGGACGAACTGATCTTCCGTGTCTTGGAGGGATCGACCAGGTACCAACGTATGTACTCCTACAACACTTCTCTAGTAGTACTATCACTCGTCTCTCTCTTCTATTAACTCACCCGACTTGCGGGGCCAGGGAGTGTGCCTATGGTCGGTTCTCAATTGCGGTCCCACATGTGTGTGCAAACGCAATATGGCGCGTGTTCCATTTGGAGAGCGGCGTGCCAGACCGACCGACCATCTGGGGTGTGACGCGAACGTGACGGGCGTGCTATATACTCCGTACATGTGTACCACCGTTTTCTTGAGGCTTTGCTCCATGGCGCAATCCATGGATAAAAAATTAGTATACTGTACTATTTAAAAGTCGAGGGCGGGGCTTTTCCCGCGCGGTAGGCGGGGCAGTTCCGCCTAGTCGGTTCGACAGAGACGCGAGAAGATGAGGGAGTAGGTTGCTGCAAACGTAGGGCTGTGTGATTTGATAGTAAGTTACTGCTGGACAGGTGGGGCCCGGTGATTTGACTTGCCATTATCATTTTAACTGCGGCGCTACGACCGGCGTGAGTCTCCCGATTCCTGACCACCTCCATACAGGTGCCTCTCCCGATGCTCCACCATGTAGAGGCTGGCTCTTGCTTGAGAGCCCACTCCTCCACTTTTTCCTTGCCTCTCTCCCCCACATATGCAAAAATGCCATGTAAAGCGGGCTTATAGCCCACTATTGTACTTGATCCTACAGGTGCTAAGCCTGCCACATAGGCATAAAGTCTGATGTGGCAAGTTAATTAAGAAGAGAGAGACTAGTTTGGTGGCCCCAGGAAGAAACGGTGATAAGCGCGTGTACCTAGATGAAGCAAACTTAGCAACAAAAAACTAAGCACCTATGCATTGGGGACTTGAGTTGCTAAGCATTTAATGCCCATAGCACCTAATCTAAGCACCATTTCATTGGAAGAGGTCACTCCTTGGCAAATGCAATAAATACTACGAAGAAAGAGATAGAGAGAAGTAAAAAATACTCTTATAGCCAACCTTATAGCTAACCTTGTTGTATGAGTGACTAAGTGATGACTATGTATGACATGCCAATGTCAGATAGCCTAACGCACCGTGTTAAATCTCCAAGGGCGCGACCGTGCGAGCGAGGCGACGGTCGTGGTAGGCGCGACCATGATACGGGCTGCTGGCAGCCCTTGGATCTGAGATCGAACGGTCGCATGCTAAGTTGCTGAAAATTTGTAGAATAACCCTCCAGGATAGGATATTCTCCCATAGGTCTAGAATCACGCCATGCAACCGTTCGATCTCAGATCCAACGGCTCTTAGAAGCCCATACCATGGGAGAATGGAAAGCTTCGTATCACCTGTAATTTTCCTGACGCTTAACATGACATCGAAGGCCATTTAATTGGGCGTCGAGTAGACATGACATCTAATTGGGCCCCCATAGTACTGTGCATGAATCCATTTATCCACCAGGCAAACCACTACCCTGCCACTCGCACGCGCCCCCCACTCGACATTTTTACAATCGATAAACCGCTCCTAGTCGTCCCGTCCTTTCACATTACGGCAGTTCCACTAATCCTAACCCTCCTCCCAAATCCATGGCGTCCCAAATCTCCATGATCGGTGGTGAGTACAAGGTTAGAACCATCACCAGCGATGAGTTCGATGTCATCTACACCCGTTCTTCTGCAACGGTGAAAGAATGCCTTGCTCGCTTCAAACGCATGTTCGAAAACTCAAATGATGAGTGGGTCGCTGGGCTAGATGTTGAGTACACCACAGTCCTGGGAAGTGAGAAGAATATAAAGGAGGCCGAGAAGAAGAAGCCCGCCGTGATCCAGGTTTGCGTGCATGACTTATGCTTGGTCTACCACATATGCCATGCCGACGTTGAGTGCGAGGAATTTAAGAAGTTCCTCAAGGGCGGCCGAGTCGAATTCGCTACTGTAGACTTTAGGAACGTCAAGGAAATCTTGGGTCGGATAGGCCTCGTTGTAGGCGACCCCTTGGACCTCCAGAAGGAAGGGCTGGTGCCCTCCCTTGATCAGCCTTCAATGCTGACCCTAGCAGGAGCCATGGTTCATCCTTCGTATGGTTAACTGAAGAAACCTCCGCAGACGTTTCATCGTGCATGGCAGTGGACTGTACTAGATATAGACCACATCCACTACGCTGCAATGGATGGCTACCTTTGTTTCAATATCTACAAGGGTTGGATGAAGAGCAAGAGCCAAGTGTGCGGTTCGAGCAAAGAAGTATCGCCCAAAAGGAAGAGGGACAAGGACGAAGTCGAGGACGTGGACGAGGACTCCGAGTAAGGTGGCAGTGTCGTTGCTCATGGTGGTTCTAATGTAGTGTCTACCAGATTAGTTGCTTAGTTTAATTTCTGGTGTGCTTAGTTTTATTTGAGGGGTGTGTTGTGCTGAGCCTCCAGCAGAACTATGTTATGTTTCTTCTCGTTATATTTCGTACATATCATCTTTTAGTTGGTATAGTACTACCACTCGTTTCTTCACATTATATACGTACAATATATATGGCCAACATCATATAGCCAGCAATTTAGTTGTCAAAGAATTTCAGGGTGCTTATTTTGTCAAAGAATTCCAGGGTGCTTAGTTTTATTTGACGGGTGTGTTGTGCTGGACACCATTAACTTATCATTGTGAGAATCGGCTTATTTTTGTCATGTAACATGGTCAACGGGTTTGACGTGAAAATAACAATGTCTAATGGCATTTTTGAGCAAACATCTAACTTAACGATGGCATTTTTTAGATATCTAATTGCATTTTTGAGCAGGCATCTCACGGATCGATGGCATTTTTTGAGTAGTTGTAACTTCTAATGGCAAAACTGAGTAGTGATACACAACTAGTGGCATAAATAACAAGAACCCAAGAATTAAACAGGTATGCTAATTTCTTTATTTCTTTATACCTTTGTGTGCGAAACAATATACGCTGCCTCCCCCAGATTTTCTTTACAGAGGCAACATAGAACTATATGAGTGCGCTGTTAAATTTTGGAATTATTTCGGGTTCGTTTGGCCTTTTTTATACATGAATTGAGTTTCTGGTCATTTAATGTGAATATTCAAATTTGAACTACAAGCACATGCTCCCGTGCACCAAAGTTGATTGAAAAATCACATGTGTGTCCTCGGGTGAATTTCTAGGTCCCATGCAAGAAATGTGAATGAAATTCAAACATCTGGGCATCGTGGTTTGGACGAGAACATTGAGAAGCTTGGTTTTAAAATTCTCGTAAATCCAAAACACGCCTCAAAATCATGAAACTTGGCATGGTGTC
This sequence comes from Triticum aestivum, assembly GCF_018294505.1. NCBI lineage: Eukaryota > Viridiplantae > Streptophyta > Magnoliopsida > Poales > Poaceae > Triticum > Triticum aestivum. The sequence goes on along the minus strand of NC_057799.1, from coordinate 423,834,541 downwards.
ATGTCATGGTACTACCATGCTGTGGTACAAAAATTTGCAGAATAGGAACAAGTTTTGGTATAAGTTTCTTGCAAACCGGAGCTTCTCTCAAGAAGGCTCGTGGTTCTGAGAGGGAACGTGTCACCTTTGTGTGCATAACTCAAATTTTAAATACAAGCACATGCTCCAGTGCACCAAAGCTGGTTGAAAAATCACATGTGTGTCCTCGGGTAAATTTCTAGGTCCCATGACAGAAATGGGAATGAAATTCAAACATCTGGGCGTCATGGCTCGGCTGGAAACATTGAGAAACTTGGTTTTTTAATTCCTATAAATCCGAAACACGCATGGAAATCATGAAACTTGGCTTGGTGTCATGACATGGCTCGGCTGGAAACATTAACAATCAACAAAGTTATTTTGGAACAAGTGATGTCACGTTACAATCGGAAACACAAGTATTATTGAAACCGTGGGCGTTCTATTTACCATTTACGTGCCGCCACGCGTCCCCTTTTTTTATTAGCTAGGAGGCGCCGTGCAGGGTAGCTATTTGAGTACGGGAGGCGTGCGATCAGACCCCTGCGCGTGCTTATCGGGAGAAGAGCCCTTTGACCTCCATCTGCCGTCCACCTCTCTCCCAAGGTCTCCATTAATGGCGCCCGAGCCTCTGTTTAATGGCGTGGCAATGTCTCACTCGACTGAGATTTAAGAGAGAAAAAGGAAAATTTGAAAAGAAAATTTTGCACGGATCTTGATATAAGATCCGACAGACCTATATAGCATCTACTACGACTTATAGCAAGACTGATGAATATATATAAGGACGACGAGAGTGGATAATAATTGTCTTACATAATTAGGAAGATAATTAAAAAAGCCACATGCGGCTACGCCCGAAATACACAAGGGCAAAAGAAGAAGGAAGACGCATACAACGATCTGGCTCGCTGATCTCTACTTTCTTTATGCACTGCAGGTCGTGGAGACTAGTTCTCGCGGCGGGCGATGATCTCTTTCATCAGTTTCATGTCCTTAATACGCTGCTTGGCAGCATCCGTGGATTCCTCCACCAGCCTGTTGCGCTCGATGCGGAGCATGGCATTCTCGTCCATAAGTTTCTTGATGATGACGCCCGTCCTCTGCAACAAGGCAGCGGTCTCCTCCTCCTGCTTTGCCCTTCCGGCGATCTTCGCCCTCAGCAGGTCCCGCTCGCCCTGGAGCTTCGCATTGCCCTCCCCTATTTGACGGATGACGCCGGTAGCCTCGTCCTGCAACCTCGCCAGCCAGAGATCTGATCCATCTGGCTATGGACCATCGCATGCATGCGCCTGTAAGAGTCCTCGCCTGCCCGCGAGAAATTTTCCCAGGCCGCCGCGGCGCGGCGGGACCTCCGTGCTACTTCGGCGGCACAGCGGACATCTCTGCTACTTCCGCGGTGTGGCCGGACCAGTCTGCTACATCGACGGTGCGACGGAACCTCTGTGCTGCTTCGGCGGCGCGGCGGGACCTCTGTGCTGCTACTGCTGCGTGGCTGGACATGTCGGCTGCTTTCGCAGCGAGGCGGGACATGTCTCATGCTTCCTCTTCCATGCTCACCTCTCCCTGGTGGAAATCTCTTGACCCAGAACTCACGCTGGCTATGGCTTGATTGTTTTTTGTGGATGAGGAGTTGAGGAGGAATGTGCAGTCATCTTAGCATAGTAGTATTTATAACCGAGTACTACTAATACGCTCCTAAGTGGGAAACCGTTTAGGTTGTGATCGGTGTGAACCGGTTTGCAATTAAATATAGCGTGGTAGTAGTAATTTGGAATGTGACGAGACGCGCTCAAAATCTATTGACGGTTCTAGTTTCAAAGTGCGGAACTATTCCCGGATGGCGTAATGTCGGCACGTTTTCTCGGCCGTGGTGTAGCATATGCCATGGTACTAGTTCTTTTTCTACTGTTGTGTACGTGCAAAAACTGGCACCGTCGGATACATATCTTACGCTTGGCGTTTGACAGGAATAGTCTTTTTTCAGACGCATTACACCTATCTCTCGGGACTTTTCGCACGCATCATCACTGCTCCCTAGGTCGATGCCACCCACATACACTTGTACTCTGAGAAGAGGTGCACGCACGCACTCGTCCTCTCTCACACACGCATATGTAGCTACGAATTGTAGTGTTCTCAACCATCCGATTGGCTCTATCATCGGTTTGACATTGCTCCTTGGCCTTGACTTTGGCTGGTCATAGTGGAGAGTAACATAGACTAGTTACTAGTCTATGTTACTAGTACCTTCATAGTGGGTAGTATCATATATTATATGCATAATTTGGTGACGAGCGCTCTCTATATGTACCACCTTTTTTCTTTAATTTCATCTTGTTAGTTTTGCTCCATGGCGCAATCCATCAATACTACTATTGTACAAATGTATACATTTTTTAAAAGGCTAGAGGGCGGGGCGGTCTAGCTTGGTCCTTTTCACGAGAGGCGAGGGCCTTTGTGATTTGACGGCTCATTACTGCTGGAAGGCGGGGCCTTGTGATTTGACTGCTCGTATAAATGTGCGGATGACCTGAGGAGGGGCAAAGAACCGTGCGGTATACTCAAGTTTTCCACTGGAGTAGTACTACGACGGAGGAGCACGAAACACGGCAGCCCAGTGCCATATGGCGATAAAAAATGATCTAATTTGCAAGTCATCTCATTGTTAGCATTGTTCTATTCATGCCTCGCAGAGAACGTGACACGTGCGGCGAAACACCTGAAGCAAAAGAAGAAACACATGAGCAAAAGAAGAAGGAAGATTATCACCCCAAATGATCTAATTTTCCGCGGAGTCGTAACTGCTTCTTCATCGCCTCCACGACCTCCATCTCCTTACGCGTATCCTCTGCCATCTTCTTCATTCTGTCCATGACGTGGGATTTCTCGACGCGAGCCTTCATCATCTGTTCCACGGCCGCATTACGTACCTTGACAGCAGCCGGGTGCTCGATGCGGAGCTTCGCCAACTCCTCCTTCTATTCCATGACGAGGACCTGCAGCATATTCATCGAGGAACTACTACTCTCATGCAGCTTCTTCTAGCCGGCGTTCTTCTCCTTCAGCAGGTCGAGCCCGTGGCAGAGCTTCGCCTTGTCCTCCTGAAGTTGCAGGATTTTGCCGGTTGCCTTCTTCTCCGAGGCAATGCTCTTCTTCAGCAGCATCACCAAGCCGGCGGTCAACTCCCCCTGCTTATTGAGCTCAGTGGGCATGTCGTCGAGGCTCTCCTTCAGCAGCTCCACCAAGGCGTGGATGAACTCCTTCTGCTTATTGAGGTGCTTATTGAGCTGATCGGGCATGCCGTCGAGGGATAACGACTCCAGCGCCGCCAGCTCGGCATGTTTGCCTCCGCGGCTAGGGCGCTCCTGGGAGCCATCGCTAGCCCGTGAGAGATCTTTCGAGGTCTCTGCGTGGCGGCGAGCCCTCTCTCTTTTTTTCGCAGCCTTGGTTGCCGCTCCCTTGTTATGAGTAGTTCTCGACCTAGAGCTCTGCACGCCGGACATGGCGAGGACGGATGAAGAAGAAGCACTTATGAGGAGGAAAGGTAGAGTAATTTTCAGTTAGGTAGTTCCCCTTTTTATAACCTAAGTACTAGCACTAGTACTAATACCTGCATAGTGGGAACACGTTCAGGTTTGGTACATACTAGTAGGTGTGAGCAGGCTTGCACTTAATTGTAGCACTAGTACTTTCGAATGTGATGGGAACAAGGTAAAGATAAATTGATGGGTTTTGGTTTCGAGGCCTGAAACGGCTCCCGATGAGTTTAGTGGAACATAAATTTCAAGTAGACTACACTGCTCAGATGCGTAAATATTATGTTACTGTCAAAAATTGGCACAAAATACGAAGGAGACCAATGGAAGTATTACTAGCAACCCATGATTTAACTACTCGCATGCGCGCAGTGGAGTAGTAATGTCTTTCTTCCACCCTCACGTCCACTCAATTTGCATGCGTTGTATTAATTGACCATCAATGAAGTGAAGGACTTTACACGCGTCAAATTATCACATGGGGTGGATCTTGGTACAAAATTGCGTACACCCGTGTACCCGCGTGTGCATGCGAGGGAATGAGTGCATGTGTGGCGTGTGTGCACATCTTCGCTTCGTGCATGTACCGCCAGTGTGGCTCAGGGAGGACGAGTACATTCTTCTGGAACCAGCAGCACGTCACTGTGATCAATCCACACAAGGATGTCGCGACAACGCCTCCACATGTGCCACGTGGCTTCATGAACTATAAGAGAGACACTGTGTAGCGTGCCATTGTGTTTTGCACATACTCGGAGTACTAGTAAGGTACAAGTGCATTGCACGCGTCAGATTTTGCAACCAAATTATGAATAAATACCACACTATAGCATGTAAGCTCTGAGTCATATATGCCTTATGTAGACCTTCGTTTAATTCTTATAGTTCATCTCATTCAAAATCAATTAGTTTTTATAAAAAAAACCTAGAGCCTCTTTGATTCGTAGGATTTCCAAAACGCGGGAATAGGAAGAACATGGGATTAGAGTGGAATGTCGTCTTGAATCCTACAAGATTGTACGAGTGTTTGATTCTGCATAGAAAAAACACAGAATTCTTTCAAAGAGGTTTTAGTGGATGGGATGTTTCCTATGAAATCTAGTGCAAATGAATCATATGGAAAAATTCCTATGGTTTACAATCCTACGAATCAAACAACCAAGATAGGAAAAAATCCTAAGGATTAGAATCCTCCAAAATTCCTTTGAGAATCCTTTGAATCAAGGAAGACCTTTATCTATTTTATGATTCATGGAAATGTGAATTGTAAAGCATAAAGTAAAAAATAATAATGGCAATTCAACTAGAAAAAAAGTTTGGGCGGTTATGATACGGAAGATTCTAGAACAAAGGAGAACCACTGTTGTTTTGAGATTTGTGCATTATGCTTAAGTTCAACCATGGAGTCTGCTAGATTGTACATGTGGCAAAATCCGGTGGGGGGCTAGAAGATGGTGCGAGGGGCCGAGTGGAGGGAGACTATGAAGGAGTGCACAACTGCGAGATCGATATTTAGAGAGAGGGGGCGAGAACGTGCGCTGTTGCGCGCAGTGGCGGAGCCATGAAAAATGTCCCATGAGCTAGGGGGCCAAGCATTGCTAATCCTTTACGAGGAGGGCCAATTCATCAACTTGAACCATTTTTACCAGCAATTTTCTAATGATCACATTCATATTAGCCTCGATATATAGTGATGTTAGGGGGGCAGGGCCCTTGCTGCCCCTGTCTTCGCCATTGTGCGCGCGTCTGAGAGATGAAGCAGAAGGCATGGATGATGAGAGGGGGCATTGGATATATAATTAATGTGGGTGTATTAGCTATATATGTAATCCTATATAGAGAGGTATAGATTGATCGATGTGGGCGTGGGAAAGAGGGTGTGACCTCACTAGATATATAGATTGATCGGTTTATGTGGAAAACTATGAAAGACCTAGCTATATACACACACACATAGAGGAACATCGATCGTTGCGCATGTACGTGAGAGATAAAGAATGCCCGATATGATGGAGAGGGGGATGTGTGTGTGTGTGCCTTCATGGGAGACCGACCTGAAGAAAAAGATTGCATGTGTGCGATGGATAATGCCAACTGGTAGTGTGTGTGCATGCATGCACGAGAGAAAGTTAGTGGTACAATTATAAAGAGAAGACCAATGTGTGGGTGTAAAAGACTAGGTGAGGTCATAATCAATGTAAAGTTGAATTCAAATATTTGAATAAGAGATCATGATGTTTGAAACCCATGCATGCATGAATATAACGGAGATCTGCGCGGTGTGGTTTGGAAACGAGCATGTTGTAATGTATACACATTGAACAAGGTCAGACTGGTTTGAATTTGAGATACCGATGGCAGACATCGTTTGGCCACATTGCATCCGTGCATGGACACACTATTCTAATTGGAGATGATGGGTGGCTTTCGCATCACATATCTATATCTATACCCCTATATATATTATATATTATATTTTTTATATAGTGTGCGGATAACTTTAACTTTGAAAGATGGTCGTTGGATGAGGCCAATCCGATGGTGCAGAGCTGGCAAATTTGAGCACTACTGGCCGTTGGATATCATCTAGATTCCACCAGATTTTGCCACATGTACAATCTAGAAGACTCTATGGTTGAACTTAAGCATAATGCACAAACCTCAAAACACAAGCACTTCTTCTTTGTTCTAGAATCTTCCATATCAGAATAGCCCAAATGTTTTTCTAAATGATTTGCTTTTACTTTATGCCTTACAACGCACAATTCCATGAATCTTAAAATAGATTAGCTTTCTTATAAAAACTAGATGATTTTGAATGAAATGAACTATAAGAATTAAACGAACATCTACATCATGCATATATGACTCAAAGCTTACATGCTATAATGTGGTATTTATTCATAATTTGGTTGCCAAATCTCATGCGTGGAATGCACGTGTACCTTACTAGTCTAAATGGTGTGTGTGTGTGTGTTGTGCATGTTAAACACATTGTACGTAGTATATCATACTAGTCTAAATTGTCTTTTTTGGTACACGTTAAGCTTGTTCTCCCGAAATTTCAAGTCGCGCCTTGCTATGCCGAAATTTCAAGCTAGCGTCTCTGTCTATCGTATTTAGACACAATTTACCTATTTTTTAATCCTATTTGGATTTATATATCTTTTCCGGTTTCGGCTTGAGAGTAATCAGGAACTGAACTGAGAACTCTGCAAAACTCCCGCCTCTTCAACCCGCGCCTTGTTACCCTGAAATATTTAAGATAAATCTTTGTCTCGTTGTGCTCCGACAACTCCCTCCATCTCAACCCGCGCCTTGCTATTCCAAAATTACAACGCGCGCGAAAACTCCCACCTCCTGTGAAATCCCGACACGCGAAATGCCCGTGATACCCCTGAACCGAAAGAACCGCCTCAAATCGGTGGGGGTACTTTTGTAACTTACCCGACATTTCGGACAAGCGTGTCCCTAAGCCATGGTTCCCCACTCCCATCCCATCCGTCCACCCATTCATACACCGAGGCCGGCAAAACCCGCGAAGCCCCACACCCTCCTCCGTCCACCACCCAGCTGGAGCCTCTTCCCCGATGACGTCGTCCACAGCAACACCTCGACGTCCCTCATCCACTGTACCTGATGAGGATCCGTCGTCGATCTGGTCATCCCGCCGGTTCAGCCACCCTGTCCTCCACCTCCAACAAGTAGCTGCCCCGACGTTCCCCTCGTCTTTCACGCCACCTCCATTCCCACACCGCCTTCTTCACCTGCACCACCGGAAGAGCATCATCATCACCGTTTCCTCAGATGAAGCTGCGGCCTAATCGGCGCCACCAAAGAGGTTGTACACTAATCGCCGCATTTTCTTCTTGATTCGATCTCACGGTGCTGCTGGCGCTCGGTCCCGAGCCGACACGGCGCCGCTCCATCCACGGCGGTGTCGCCGGCCACTTCCTCCATGGCGTCGGTCCCTCGGCGGCAACGTCCACATCAGTAGGAGCTGCTGCTGCTTTAGCTCTCGCTCGCGCTGCTGCTCTGCTCTTGCTCTCGGTCCCCTACCTTGTCTGCTCTTGCTCTTGCTCTTGCTCGCGCTGCTGCTCTCGCTCTTGCTCTTGCTTGCGATGCTGCTCCGATTTACCTACACTTTAGTCGACTGAATCGACTTTTGGATCAGTCGATTTTTAGGGGGTGGGGGGCTCGCCGGAGTTAAGGAAGAACCAGCCGCAGCGGGGAGGGGGGCTCGCCGGAGAGGTACCCCACTATCTATCTTGGGGTTCAGGGTGGGGGAGGTGGTCGCCGGCGGTCGTGGGGCGGTGGCGTGGGGATCGCCAGAGAAAAAGCTCGAAACGGGGGGGCCTAGAGGGATGGCCGGGGCGGCGGACCGGCGGTGGGGAGTGTTTTCGGGGCGGGTGGGGCGGCGCACCGCCGGCCACGGGCGGCTGTTTGGCCGGTGGTGGCTGGCGGCTCAGGGGGGTGGAGGTTGAAGATGAACTGCAGGCCCTTGATTTCGTATCCAACGGCTGCAAAATCGACTGACCAGACATGAAAAAGTCAGTCGACTGACGTGTAGCCTCACCTCTAGTGCGTTCAGTTTTGACAGTAAAATTCAGTTTCAACAGCAAAATTCAGTTTCGATAGTCAAGTTCGGTTTCGATAGTTAAATTCAGTTTCGACAGTTAAGTTCAGAGATGAGCGGCTGATGTGTTTTACATCTAGCACTTTGTGGTTATGTATTTTACGTCATCTATTGGAGATGCTATTAGAATTCCACTCAGGTTAACGTTGTCTCTCTTGTCCTACTTCAGCCTCGGCGTCGTACAACTCACCGGAGCTGCTCCAACGACGAAACCCTCCATCATAGCGGAGCAATACCTCGGGCTCCATCTCTAGACGCCTAAGATCTTCTTCCCCTCCTCCGATAGCCAAGTCAGCTGGAGCATCCTCACCGGTCAACCCAATCACGCTGAGATCGACATGGCTTCGCCAAAGAGGTTGTACACTTGTTGCGTATCTTTTTTACTCTACATGTTATATATATTGTCCACTGAGCACACGAAGTAACGGGAAATACGATTATTTTATCCTACTATATGACAAGCAGTAAGGTACCAGGCAACTTAGCTATCTGTGACGGACTCTCTTGAACGCCATCATTATTTATCTCTGCGCGTTTGAGCTGTGCATTTGTCGATGGCCCTAGGAGTTGAGCTAGTAGGGCAGTGGCCTGGGTCCAAAGTAATAGAAGTAGCACAAAAACAATTTTTTAGTGTAGGCTTTTCCTTGCTCAAGCCTGCCTACTAGAATCGCCAGTGCTTGAAAGGAAAAGTGAATGAAAAACATAGGAATTGGAAAGTTTCCTATGGTACTACTTTTCATGAATTTGGTGCAAAGGAATGGAGCAAAGGAAAACTTTAGGATTTCTTCCTTTAGTGTCTCCTTGAAAGAAAAACCGTAGGAATTTTAATTCCCACTTGTCCTCCTTTTCAAATTCCTATTCATGAAGCACATGACTAAGAGATAGTAGCATAATAGCATTATAACCATACATTTTCTTGTGGTTTGACTTAATCTCACCATGCTTCTTTGCATCCTGTGATCTTCCAATTCTTGTGAACCAAACACCCAGATTGGCAGAAATCCTGTGTTTTTAAATTCTCTGTTTTGCACGTGCATTCCTATCCTATTCCTAGCTATTTCCTATCCCTGCATTGTTAGAATCCTCAAATTCAAGCAAGCCCTTACACAATTACTTCTGTTACAGATATGTGTCAAAGAAAACCTTGTGTGGTTTGTCCTGCTCCTGCGGTGCTGTGTTCCACCCCAGCTCAGCTGCTCCAACGACGGAAGGGTTCACCACAGCAGGGATCCGCTCTCCAGACTGTCTTTCGCCGCCTCAGATCTTCTTCCCCGCCGCCGGCAGCCACGACAACTGCATTACCATCATCAACTGAGCAGATGACCTTGAGGACTACATGGGTCCGCAAGAGAGGTCGCACTCTTCCGTGTCTGCTTACGTTATGAATCACTTAATATGATGACATGCTACTTTATCATCGTGTTCACCTATTAGACTACGAGTCAGGTCCAAACTTATGCTTAAACTTGAGTTTTTAAATGGTTGTGGGGTACAAATTGGGGCAGCAATCAGTACTATCTGTCTACTATCTGGTTAATCTCGGGTGTCTACTATGAGTTTCATGTTGGGTGCAAACAAACATTAAAGGAGCCATTATCTGTATTTTTTAACTAAAGCTATTATCTGCCTGCTATCATTGGTTTTGGGTCTATCCACAGTACTATCTGTCTACTATCTGGTTAATCTCGGGTGTCTACTATGAGTTTCATGTTGGGTGCAAACAAACATTAAAGGAGCCATTATCTGTATTTTTTAACTAAAGCTATTATCTGCCTGCTATCATTGGTTTTGGGTCTATCCACAGTTTGCTACCATCACTCTGGATTTGTGCATGCACTCCTTACATAATCTCACTATGTTTTATTCCTATGCATGTCAGTTATTGTACACAATGGAACTGAACATGTAGAGCAAAAGAGACGAGCCTTGCGTGGCAATAAAATTTCATGCAGACGTTGCTCCATGGTGGGCGCAAAGGCAGCCCCCCTCCACCCATTTCGGACCGTAATCAAGAGGAAGATAACTGTTCTGAGGGGGATTCAGAAGCAGAAGACCACTCCTATTTACCCCATGAGGTCTTCGCTCTAACTTGGCATGCTGATGTTGGTAATATCATGCATATGGTGCCTTGCATTGCTTACTGTATACATCAAAGATGTCATCTGCTTAGTTTAGACATGCTTTGTGTCAATGCCATCTGTTTTGTTTCTTTATCGTATATGTGAATCATGCAATGCCATCTTGTTTAGCCAGGCATCATATATGTGAATTTTGCAATGCCACCCTGGTTAGCCAGTCATCTTATATGTGAATTATATCATGCCATCATTTTTTATTACGTGTTAAATTTGTCAACAATTTTAGTACATTCAATTACTCTTCCTATGCATCAGCCATTCGGCACGGACATGGAAAAATCTGGAGTGGAAACAAAGTCTTCAGAGCAGACAATGCTATCTGACGAAGCGCATGTCTTGCTGGTTACAGATACCTCCTCAAAGGAGGATTCAGAGACAGATGACCAGTCCTATTCCCCCCCCCCCCGAGGTGCATGCTCTAACTTGGCAGGGTTATGTTGCTCATATCGTGCGTATGGTATCTTGCATTGCTATGTCATTTGCTTAGTTTAGACATGCTTTGTGTGAATGCCACCTGTTTAGTGTCTAATTACCATATATGTGAATTATGCAATGCCATGTTGTTGCAAGACATTATATATGTGAATTATGTAATGCTATGTTGTTGCAAGGCATTATATATGTGAATTATGCAATGCCATGCTGTTTAGCCAAGCGTCATATATGTGAATTATATCATGCCATCCTTTTTTTGTATTTCTTGTTGCTTTTGTCGACAATGTTTGTATATTCTACTGATCTTCCTGTGCATCAGCCATTTGAATTGGTGATGGAGAAATCTGGAGTGAAAACAAGGTCTTCAGAGCAGACAATGCTACCTGCTGAAGCAGATATCTTGCTGGTTACAGATATCTCTTCAGAGGAGGATTCAGAGGCAGATGACCAGTCCTATTATCCCTCGAGGTGTATGCTCAAACTTGGCAGGGTTATATTACTCATTTCATGCATATGTTGTATTGCAATGCTTAGTTTTTACATCATATACACGATATTGAATGCCATCTCCTTAGTTGACACATCATATATATGATTGCCCTCTGCTCACTTCCTTAGTATATAAATCATATATTCAAATTATATCATGCCATGATGTTTACATAGACAGCATGTATCTGAATTATGGCATGCCAACTGATGAAGCTATGTACCTAGGGTAGGGTCATAGGCCTAACCTAGACACCCTTCCCAAGGACATCACCCTAAAGTCAGAAGCATTCGAAGGGTACCATCATCCACTCGACCGGGAACATTCCACTCGGAAGAATCGCTGTCACTCGACCGTAACAGGAACCACTCGACATATAGAAGATCTAAAGTCACTCTGCACAGCAACGGTCGGGCGTTTACTCATAGGCTTAATGATCATTTATAACACTTTATTACAGACGTTACCTGTAACGCTCTCTCTTTATGTACATTGAACCCTGTGTAACGGAGGGGAGCTGGGGTCCTGGCGCACTCTATATAAGCCACCCCCTCCTCTGGGACAAGGGTTCGCACCCCCTGTAACACACACGTATAATCCAGTCGACCGCCTCCGGGCTCCGAGACGTAGGGTTGTTACTTCTTCTGAGAAGGGCCTGAACTCGTAAAACTCGTGTGTACAACTTTGCCATAGCTAGGATCTTGCCTCTACATACCTACCCCCCATTCTACTGTCAGTCTTAGCAGTTGGCGCCCACCGTGGGGCAGGTGTCTTAGCGACTTGTTGGTGAAGTTGCGATTTTTCCGATTCCCAACATCATGGTTTCCGGCAGTGGATTGGCTGAGGGCCGAGAGATCTGCCTCGGCGCGCTCGTCTTCGTCACCGACGACTCCGCCTGGCTCCAAGAGGATCCACTCGACGTCAAGGCGCTCCCCGACCACGGGGCGACGCACTTTCGCGCGTGCGTCCGCAGCGTCCTTCTTCGGCAGCCGTCGACTCAGTATCGGTTGGCACCTGTGGCGTCCTCGCTCCCCGCTATTCGCCGACGCAAGCGTTCCGGTCGGTCGCGGCTCCAGCGGTGGGTGAGGCACGCACTGGCCCGCCAGTCGGCCACCCCACATGTCGCGGCAATCGAGCCCGACGAAACTCTCTACGGCCTGTTCGACTGGCTCCGTCGAGACCGCATCCGAGTGCGACAATAGTGACCCTGCGGCAGAAGTCTTGATGGTCAATGGACCACACAGTCCTCCTGGCTTCCCCCGCGACGACGGTGGCGATGGCGGTGGCGATCTGTCGCGTGCTCACGAAGAGTACCGCCCCGAGCCTCTTTCTTCGCAGCAAAGGGAAGAGCTCCTCCGCCGCAATATGGATGCACTTCACACTCCTATCGTTGGAGAAACCCCTGAGGCCCGGGCCTTGGAGGAGGCGCGCCTAGCCAACTTGGCTGAGCGCACTCGACTGGAGAACCTCCAGCACGCACTCGACGAGCATGCTCGGCAGCGGATTCCTGAATCCAGTCGATGACAGCTTTTTCCGCCTCCAACTCAGGTATACCGAACTCCGATTCAGAATCTCACAGCTGCAGCCCGAATAGCAGAGTCGATTCAGCCTTCCCAGTCGGAAGCTGGCAGAGGTTTGATGCAGATCCGGGCTTTACTCCAGGCAGCGGGAGAGCAGAACACAGTAGTATCTCAGTCGCGGAATAGGATTCATAGCAGATCTGTGATGGCAGACACAGTCTAGTCGGCTCACAGCCCAAGATCGGCTCCGAGGCGTGAGGGACGTGGAGACCGACGAGATCAGTACAGAAACCGTGAGCAGTATGATCACCGACTCGACCACAATGACCGTCGTCGAGTGCCCATGCCTCCCCCGAGGAGTGGGTCATATGTGCCTCGGCAACACGATGACAGACGCCCTCACAGTGGCGGACGAGGAATTCCAGTCGACCCCAGAGAGCCGGGCTTTGATGCGAGATCTATTCTCGTTCAAGGTCTGGTTGACAGGAACAGAGCACACAGAGAAGGCCATGACAGAGATTATCCGAATGGCAGCAGAGTGCATGTTTCAGGTCCAGAATGCTTTAGCAGAGCCGTCAGGGCAACAGTGATTCCTCCCAACTTTAGGTTGGCGACTGGAGTCAGCAAGTTCACTGGTGAGTCCAAGCCTGACACTTGGCTTGAGGACTACCGTGTGGCTGTTCAGATCGGTGGCGGCAATAATGAAGTGGCCATGAAGCACCTTCCTCTGATGTTGGAAGGCTCGGCCAGAGCGTGGTTGAATCAGTTAGCACCTGGCAGCATATATAGTTGGGAGGAACTTGCCCCATTGTTTGTTAGAACCTTTGAAGGTACATGCAAACGGTCAGCAGGGTTAACAGAGTTGCAATCCTGTGTGCAGAAACCAAATGAGACCTTGAGAGATTATATCCAGAGATGGATCACGTTGCACCACACAGTGGAGAATGTGTCAGATCATCAAGCAGTTTGTGCCTTCAAGGAGGGTGTTAAGTATCGAGAATTGAACCTGAAGATTGGTCGGACTGGGGATATGTCCCTGAGTCGGATGATGGAGATCGCCACCAAGTATGCTAATGGTGAAGAGGAAGACCGACTCCGGAGTGGCAAGCACAAAACAGTCGCCCAAGAAACCGGAGGAGGGAATTCCAATCGGAAGCAGAAACACAAGGCCGAACCAGCAGCTCCTGGTGAGGCTTTAATTGTGGCTCAAGGGAAGTTCAAGGGGAAGCCCAAAGGGTCATGGAACCCCAAGAAAGTGAAAGATCAAGATGGAAATGATGTGTTGGATTTACCATGACACATTCACACCAAAAAGATGAAGTGGGTAATCTCATTTACCCTAAACACACCACTCGACAGTGTCGACTCCTAATCCAGCAGTTCCGAGAGAAACAACCCAAGGAGAAGGAAAAAGAGTCGAACAAGGGTGAGGATAGAGAAGAAGATGATGATGGTTTTCCCAACGTCAATTCCACTGATGATTTTTGCTGACGTTGAAAGCAAAAGTCGACTGGAAGTTATCAACAGAGAGGTGAACATGGTTGCTCCGGCAACACCAAGTTATTTGAAGTGGTCCCAGACTGCCATCACATTCGACCAGTCTGACCATCCGGCACATATAGCCACCCCTGGGAGGCAAGCGCTGGTGGTCGATCGAGTTGTTGAAGGCACCCGACTGACTAAAGTGCTGATGGATGGTGGTAGTGGCCTGAATATCCTATATGCTCAGACCTTGAAGGGAATGGGCATTCCGATGTCCAAGCTTAGTGAACGCAATATGAGTTTCCATGGTGTCATACCTGGCAAGAAGGCTGAATCACTCGACCAGATTGCCCTTGATGTGGTTTTCGGTGATTCCAAGAATTACCGCAAAGAAAAGTTGACATTTGAAGTGGTGGATTTCCAGAGTGCTTATCATGCTATTCTGGGTAGGCCTGCCGATGCACGTTTCATGGCCCGACCATGTTACGTGTACCTCAAGTCGAAAATGCCTGGTCCTAGAGGAGTGATCACTATCACTGGCAATCGGCAGAAGGCAGAAGAGTGCTTCCAGAAAGGCTCAAAAATCGCTGATGCACAAATGGCAGCAGTCGAGATGCAAGAATATCGGAAGAACGCAGATCCGAGTGATTTGTTGCACTCCAAGAAGCCTGCCACTGATTCTGCATTTCAGTCGTCCGGTGAAACCAAGCCGATTCATATTCACCCGACCGATCCTAGTGCTACTCCTACTCATATTTCAACTTCACTCGGCAGCAAATAGTAAGAAGCGCTCATCCAGTTCCTCCGTGAGAACTGGGACATTTTCGCATGGAAACCTTCTGACATGTCGGGTGTACCCAGGGGACTGGCTGAGCATCGTTTGCGAGTCGACCCGAAAGTAAAACCAGTCAAGGAACACCTTCGATGGTCCATCGTACGGAAGAGAAAAACAATTGGTGAGGAAGTGGCTCGGCTCCTTGCAGCCGAGTTCATCCGAGAGATTTACCACTCCGATTGGCTCGCCAATGTTGTCATGGTCCCCAAGAAGGACGATTCACTTCGCATGTGCATTGACTTCAAGCATATCAATCGGGCCTGCCCGAAAGATCATTTTCCTCTCCCCCGCATCGACCAAATCATCGACTCGACTGCGGGGTGTGAGCGATTGTCTTTTCTGGACGCCTATTCCGGGTATCATCAGATCCGACTGTATGGACCCGATGAGATAAAAACGGCTTTCATCAATCCATTCGGATGCTTCTGTTATCTCACCATGCCATTCGGCCTGAAGAACGTCGGAGCCACATTCATGAGGATGATTCAAAAGTGTCTGCTCACTCAAATCAGTCAGAATGTGGAAGCTTACATGGATGACATTGTGGTCAAGTCACGTAAGGGTTCCAACCTGTTGGCTGACCTTGCTGAAACTTTTGCCAACCTTAGAAGGTATGATATCAACCTCAATCGATCAAAGTGCACATTCGGAGTTCCTGGCGGAAAGTTGCTCGTTTTCCTTGTTTCCGAACGATGGATCGACGCTAACCCAGAGAAAGTTGGTGCTATACTCTGGATGAAACGTCCTGTGCGTGTGCATGATGTCCAGAAGCTTACTGGTTGTTTGGCCGCCTTGAGTCGATTCATTTCTCGCCTCGGTGAAAAGGCATTGCCTCTTTACCAACTGATGAAGAAGTATGATAAGTTCAAGTGGACACCTGAAGCTGATGCAGCGTTTGCAGAGCTCAAAGCCCTGCTTTCCACCCAGCCAGTGCTCGCTGCTCCAATCAGCAAAGAGCCTTTGCTGCTTTACATTGCAGCCACTGGACAAGTTGTCAGTACAGTACTCACGGTCGAGCGGGAAGAAGAAGGAAAAGCCTATAAAGTTCAGCGCCCAGTATATTATGTTTCTAAAGTTCTGACTCCATCAAAGCAAAGATATCCACATTATCAGAAGCTTGTTTATGGGATTTACATGACCACGAAGAAGGTTGCACACTATTTCTCTGATCACTCCATTACAGTCGTCAGCGACGCACCATTATCAGAGATTCTGAACAACAAAGATGCAACTGGTCGAGTGGAAAAGTGGGCGATTGAACTCCTTCCCTTGGATATCAAGTTTGAGGCAGAGAAAGCTATCAAGTCCCAAGCAATAGCATATTTCCTCGCCGAGTGGATCGAACAGCAACTTCCGACTCAGATACACTCGGAGCATTGGACCATGTTCTTCGATGGATCCAAGATGTTGAATGGTTCTGGTGCTGGGGTGGTATTGGTATCCCCCCGAGGTGACAAACTCAGCTATGTTCTCCAGATTCACTTTGACTCCTCCAACAACGAAGCTGAATATGAAGCACTCCTGTACGGGTTGCGTATGGCCATTTCACTCGGTGTCTGTCGCCTCATGGTCTATGGCGACTCAGATTTAGTGGTCAATCAAGTGATGAAGGAGTGGGACGTCAGAAGCCCAGCTATGACGGGCTATTGTAATGAGAAAGTTAGAGAAGAAGTTTGAGGGGTTAGAGCTCCATCACATACCCCGACTGAAAAATCAAGCAGTCTAGCAAAGATAGGTTCCAAGAGGGAAGGCATTCCCAGCAACGTGTTCTTGGAGCACATTCATACACCTTCAGTTCAAGAAGATCCTTTCACTAAAGAGCCCCCACAACCAAAGAGTGCCACTGATCCGACCGAAGTCGAAGTCCCAGCCGTGGTCGACTTGATAATGGAGGTTTTGGTTATCACTCCCGACTGGAGAGTGCCGTACATTTCATACATTCTCAGGAAGGAACTGCCAGAGGATGAAGAAGAGGCTCGACAGATCGTCCGTCGATCCAAAGCCTTTACTCTGATAAGAGGGCAGTTGTTCAGAGAAAGTGTGACTGGAGTCTGCCAGAAATGCATAAACCAGAAGAAGGTCGAGTGATCCTCAATGACATCCACTCGGGGACCTATGGTCACTATGCGTCCTCTCGGACCATTCTGGCCAAAGCATACCGAGCAGGATTTTATTGGCCACGAGCAAATGAGATGGCAAAAGAAATAGTCGACAAATGTGAAGGTTGCCAGTTTTACTCCAACATGTCTCACAAGCCTGCATCAGCCATGAAGACCATTCCACTCGCCTGGCCCATTCCTGTTTGGAGATTGGATATGGTTGGACCTCTGAGGACTGGTAGGAGCGGCTTCACTAATGTTCTCATAGCAGTCAAAAAATTCACCAAATGGATTAAAGCCAAACCTATCAAAAACCTTGAGGCCAGTACAGCTGTCAGTTTCATCAGAGAGTTAACATTCAGATATGGTGTTCCGCACAGCACCATCACTGACAATGGGTCGAACTTCGATTCTGATGAGTTCAGAGCCTTCTGTGCTTCCCAAGGTACTCGAGTCGACTATGCTTCAGTCGCCCACCCCTAGTCGAATGGACAAGCTGAAAGAGCAAATGGATTGTTTCTCAAAGGACTGAAACCCCGACTTATGCGTGATCTCAAGCACGCAACAGGTTCCTGGGTCGACGAACTTCCATCAGTGCTTTGGGGATTGAGGACAACTCCCAATCGGTCGACTGGCCAAACTCCATTCTTCCTGGTTTATGGAGCTGAGGCTGTACTTCCGAGTGACTTGCTCCACAACGCGCCCCGCGTCGAGCTTTTCTCAGAAGATGAAGCAGAACAAGCACGGCAAGATTTAGTTGATCTCCTGGAAGAGGAAAGAGCAATGGCCTTGATCCGGTCGACCATCTATCAGCAAGACCTGCGTCGATTCCATGCTAGAAACGTGAGGGGCCGGGCATTTTAGGAGGGAGACTTGGTTCTCCGAGTGGATCAGCAGAAACCACACAAGCTTGCTCCTGCCTGGGAATAGGCCCCTTCATTGTCACCAGAGTGCTCCACAACGGAGCGTACCACCTTTACAATGTCGAGCACAAGAAAGAAGAGCCACGCACTTGGAATGCGGAGCCGCTCCGCCCCTTTAATACTTAAGTACTCAGTCTGTTGAGATGTAATAAGAAATACCTTTGTAGTTTGTTTATCAAAGACAAGAGCTTTACAGTCTTCTAAAATGATTGTCGTTGCTTATATTTGTGTTTGAAATCCCCTCGTGGGTGACTTAGCCGTGAATCCGTTTCGCCTAAGTTTATAAAATCCTACCGAGTGGTGAGCAAGCCTCTCACTCGGGGGCTTAGCCGCGAATCCGTTTCGCCTAAGTTTATAAAATCCTACCGAGTGGTGAGCAATCCTCTCACTCAGGGGCTTAGCCGCGAATCCGTTTCGCCTAAGTTTGAAAAATCTTACCGAGTGGTGAGCAATCCTCCCACTCGGGGGCTTAGCTGCAGTCCAGTACTCGCCTAAGTTTGAAAAATCCTACCGAGTGGTGAGCAAGCCTCTCACTCGGGGGCTTAGCTGCAGTCCAGTACTCGCCTAAGTTTGAAAAATCCTACTGAGTGGTGAGCAATCCTCCCACTCGGGGGCTTAGCTGCAGTCCAGTACTTGCCTAAGTTTGAAAAACCCTACCGAGTGGTGAGCAATCCTCCCACTCGGGGGCTTAGTTGCAGTCCAGTAGTCGCCTAAGTTTGAAACACATCCTTATCCGCAAGGACGACGTGGTGCAGGTCGACTGCAACCTGCTCCTCAGAGCTATGCCACAAGTACAACTTACACTCCATCCCTATCCATAAGGACGGCGAGGTGCAGGTTGACTGCAACCTTCTCCTCGGAGCTACGCCACAAGTATAACGTACGGTCCATCCCTATCCACAAGCACGACGAGGTGCAGGTCGACTGCAACCTTCTCCTCAGAGCTGCATCTCAAGTACAAAGGTTATTCCGAGTGAAGGGCAATTTCCACTCGGCAGCAAACACAAGCATATTCGGAGATAAACCAAGTTCAGATAAATCCTAAGGTTCCGGACCACGGATCAAAGTACTCGGGCATCATGCCCAGAGGAGTTTAGCGGCTACAAAATCACTCGGCATTCCGAGGCAAATTTAAGGTGAGGCGTAAAAGTTTGTTCACTCCGCAGGAGGAGGGGTGGCAGGCTCGACGAATTCGTCCAGGTCGATTCCGTCGGCAATCCGAGTGGCAGCAGCAATGAAGGTCTCCATGAAAGATTGGAAGTCGTGCTTCTTGGTATTGGCAACCTTGATCGCTGCCAGCTTCTCTTCTCGCGCTTCCTTGCAGTGGACACGAACCAGGGACAAAGCCACGTCAGCGCCGCACCGGGCAGAAGACTTCTTCCATTCCTGCACTCGACCGGGAACGTCATTAAGCCGAGTCATAAGAGACTCGAGGTCATTCTAGAGCGTTGCCCTTGGCCAAAGAGCTGTGTCGATCCGCGACATTGCGACTTTCAGTCGAGCAAGATAGTCGACAACACCAGCAACGCGAGATTCCAGTCGGAGTACGTTCATGGCAGCTTCATCCTTCACTTGAGAGTTGATGGGGTCCAAGCTTGTCTCAACTCGCCCGGTCTCGTCCTCAAAGTTCTGGCAAAATTCTATACGCGCAATTCAAAGATGAGTCAGTGATTGAATGTCGAGTCGACGGTAACAAGTCAGTCAGGTCAAAGAGAATACCTTCAAGCATGACGAACAACTTCTTAGCAAGACCTCCCAGATAGTTCTCCAGGTCGCCCCGCCTGCGAGCTATGCCTTCCATCTTCTCGTTCAGATTGTTCTTGTCCTTCTTCAGGCGAGTCGCTTCTTTATTGGCTTCATCAAGGGCACTTTTCAGCTTGGCGTTTTCTTCCTCCAGTTTGCCGACTGAAGCCAACTTCTATTCAGCAAGTGCAGTTTTCTCATCAGCTGTTTTCTGTGCGGCCGCAAGATCTTGGTCCTTTTTCGCCAGAGCTTGGTTCAATTTCTCTAAAAGAAACAACGCTTAGTTCAGGAAAAGCAAAATAAATTCCGGTTCAGAGACAAATCAGTCGACATGCTTTTTCTTACGAGCGGCTTCATCCTTGGCTTTTTGCAGATTTGTCTTGGCCGGCTCCAGATCGAGGTTGAGTTGAATTTGTTGCTTCTCCAGGTCAGCAAAACGAGCTCCAAGTTCACAAGATTTCTGTAATCAAAGGATAGTCAATCGACAGATGGAAAGACTGGTTACTTCAGAGCAATGGTCTGATAAACTCAGCAAGTTGTAAGACTGCTGCCGAATCAAACATCCAACAGTAGTCTCGGGGACTACACCCAGTGGGTGCACTTAGCGTGCCCCCACTGGTCCAGTTTCCACTCGACGTGGTCTGTCCAGGCCGAGTGTAAAAAAAAGAGACAAGTTGTTCTCAGACCGTTACCAACTGCCCGCAGTCGACCACGGTCTCGGGGACTACACCCAGTGGGTGCACTAAGCGTGCCCCCACTGGTTCAGATTCCACTCGACATGGTCCGACCAGGCCGAGTGAGAAAATTCTAATTCTAATTCTAAGACTACAGTCGACTGCCCACAGTCAACTATAGTCTCGGGGACTACACCCAGTGGGTGCACTCAGCGTGCCCCCACTAGTTAAAAGATCCAATCGACACAGCCTAGTCGACTCACGATACACATTTGCTCAGTGGCAAGTCAAAACACCCAGTGGGTGTACAAATGCGAAGCGCAGACAGATGAGAAGATTTTTCAAAGGAAGTTTTCAGGTACCATATCCTAACAAAACAAGTGGCAAGTTAAAGAGCCAGTCGGTGATCAACAAACCTGGACGTTGCTCTGAAGGGCTGAGCTGGCGTCGTAAGCCGCTTGGCTGGCTTCCCGGACCATCTTCATCTGCTCCATCATGATGCCCGCCTGGCGTATGGCTTCCTTGGCAGCACCCACTTGGTCCTCTGGGATGTGATGTGTAGTGAAGAGTGAAGATTGGGCGGTTTGAGCAGTCGATGCCGAAGGCTGAGCACTCGTCAGTGGTACGACGAAAGTTACAGAAGCCCGATTGGCATTACCACCTTCCTGGATCACTGTTTCGGTCGCTGACGCAGAATGAGGTGTCTTTCCAGCTGACGCATTCCTGTTTCTTCTCCCTTGGGACCTCAGTGGCACGTCTTCTTCATCATCTGGAAGATCAATGACATGGGGAGTGGCTGCAAAAAGAATCAATTGCTAGAAATTCGATCGACCAATAAAATGACCGAGTAAATAAGGACAGAATTATAAGAATCGTACCTGGATTGGAGGTGATGGCATCTTCCA
Organism: Triticum aestivum; assembly: GCF_018294505.1. Classification (NCBI taxonomy): domain Eukaryota; kingdom Viridiplantae; phylum Streptophyta; class Magnoliopsida; order Poales; family Poaceae; genus Triticum; species Triticum aestivum. The sequence continues at coordinate 423,813,104 of NC_057799.1, read as the reverse complement.
TTTCTTCGTCTTCATTCTTGTAAGCAGAAGTCTCGGAGGTAGCGGCACTGCAGATTTCAAGATTCAGTCGGTCATATCTACAACAGTGAGTCGACCAAGACCCAGTTCGTACCAAACAAGGAATTCAAGTCCAACTATTACCCGGAAACAGTGGGATGGTCACTTTGATTTTGGGCAAGGCTTTCGGCGGTTTTGATGGCGCAGCTTTCGGCTGCTTCGGTGCCTTTTCAGTCGGCGCTGAAGAAGACGTCCGAGGACGCTTTAATGACTGCCCGGTTTGCGCGGTCGCTTTGCCGCGGGCGCTTGCCGGATCGTGGGTGAGCTTGGATCGCCTTTCCCTACGGGGAGGTGAGTCGACCTCTCCTTCATCACTCGGGTCGTCGCTATCCTCATCCTCTTACCATCAGAATGCCACTCGCCGCTCTCGCCTCCGCTCGCCTCCCCCTCTGGGTCCTGTTCCTGCTCTCCGTTAGGCATCGAATACATCTCAGTAAGGGCCTAAAAGACAACAAACAAGACAAAAGTCAGTCGGTTGATTATAAGTAGTTACATGATGAATCAAGATAACACTTGGCAATTCAGAGTTGGACCTTGTCTGTTTCGTATGAGTTGTCGAGTGGAGGGACTCTCCTGGCCCCCCTCGGGTTATCCTTGTTGCCAGTGATACCCCTCAACCACTTCTCCACCGTATCCTCATCAACGTCTTCTGGATGGATCCGAGTGGAATCTTCAATGCCCGAATACATCCACATCGGATGGTCACGGGCTTGAAGCGGCTGAATGCGACGCCTGAGGAAGACTTCCAACAGATCCATGCCGGTGACGCCATCACGGATGAGCTGGACCACTCGCTCAACCAGCACCTTCACCTCCGCTTTCTCCCCCGGGGTCACTTTCAAGGAGGAGGGCTTCTCTACTCGAGCCATGGAAAAGGGGGGAAGTCTAATCGACTGGCCTGGAGTCGGCTGGTCTTTGCAGTAAAACCAAGTCGACTGCCACCCTCAGACTGACTCGGGAAGGATTATGGCTGGAAAAGAGCTCTTACCCCTCATCTGAATCCCAAGACGCCCACACATCTGGATCACTTTTGTCCTCTCGTCACTCGGATTTGCTTTTTTGACCGACTGAGAGCGACACGTGACAATGTGCTTGAAGAGGCCCCAGTGCGGTCGACAACCCAAGAAATTCTCGCACATAGACACGAAAGCGGCAAGATAGACGATGGTGTTGGGGGAAAAGTGATGAAGTTGTGCTCCAAAGAAGTTCAAGCAAGCATAAAAAAAGGATGAGGCGGCAAAGAAAACCCGCGGTCGACGTGAGTGGTGTAACGCCCCAAGACCGACGCTCCAGATGTCTTCCTTGTTTTGCGTGCCATCTGTGTCATTTATTTGTTTGTTGCAATTCATCATCGCATCATTCGCATTGCATCTGCATGTTTTCATAAAAACTCGTAGCCGTTCGTAGTTGCCGCCTCTCTCCTTGTCTCCGTAGCATGTCGTCGGACCGTTTGTCTTCTTTGACCATTCTCAGTCCAACAACACACTTGACCTCGTCCGCTTAACCCCTCTCTGCACATCCCGCAAACCCCTCGCATGCGCGTCCGAAAATTCTCCGAACCCGACCAGGCAGTCATGACCATTGGGTCCGGATCATCCCCAAACATCTACAAAACATCTCCGTTTTCTTATTTGGACTCCATAACCTATTTTTTTCCGTCCGTCCGATTACGACGGAGGGACGAGATAGCCCCTAGCCTAACCCACCCGCTATATATATTAGTCTAAACCAAGACCAAATCCCTAGTTTCTAGGGATCCTCCTAGCCGCCGCCGCCACTCTCTCCCGCATCTTCATCGGGATCCTCCCAGATCCAATCCCCACCACCACAGCCCGACTCTCCCTCGATTTCCCGATTCGGCCAACCATCTACTCCCCTCGATCCACCCAATCCCGCAACCGAGGTCCCGAGCTCCTCCCGCTCGATCCCTCCCCGAGCACCTCGTGCTCGATCTTCACTACAGCCGGTGCTGAAGCCCCACGCCGCCCCTCTAGTTCGTCTGCCGACGTCCCCGATGAGCTGCCCCTCCGGCGATCCACGACCAGGCCAGCTCCTCGTGACCCTCTCCTTCCGTTCCCTCTTCCCTGCATCTTTCCCTCCCTAATCTCTTCATCTGTCTGTACCTCAACAGGAGCTCCAGCGCCATGGCCATCCCGAGCTCGGCCTGCGCAGCTCGGAGACTCCAAGCGCCCTCGTTCCAGCAGTCCAAGAGGATGCGGCCGTGCCCGTGCTTCATCCCGCGAACCCGCCGGCGACCTCGACCTTCAGGCCACCCCGACGTGCCCCTGCCTCCTCGACCTCCTGACCCCCACACGCCCAAGCCGCACGGGAGATGAGCACCCCGCAGCAGCGCCCGACCCGCGATCGTCTCTTTGCCCGGACGGCCGCCTCGTCCGCATCTACCTCGCCGTCGCCGGAGTTCCAAGCTGCGTCGCTGCGTCCTCTGCTTCGTCCTGCTACTGCCCGTTCCCCTGCGTCACGAACGAGACGACGACGAAGCTGCCCTCCTGCGTTGACCGCACCCCGCTCGAGTGCTCGTGCTGGGCCTGCCAAGCCGCCTCTTCGCCAGGCCCAGCGTGCCCCCCTGCAGGCCTCCCTCTCCACCAGCCGGCCCGCGAGGCCTGGTGAGCAGCCCCCGTCCTCTGTTTGCTCCTGTTGGGCCAGCCAGTTTCGGCCCGATGGTATTTTTTTCCCGACCTGCGAATTTCCTTTTATCATGTGAATTATAGTTTTGCAGAAAAACCCTCAAACATCATGCATATAATAACTCATTAACCGTGCATCTTATGTAAATAATTTATATATGTAAAATGCTCAGAAATTTGTGTAGTTTAATAATATGTCACTTTCACCCATGTTTAAATTGTTTAACGTGCTGTTTTTTAAATTTGCATAAATGCCATGTTAAAATGATTTATTTCATAACTAATTAACCATAACTCGGAATTTAATAAACTTTATATGTAAATGGGGTAGAAAAATGCATAGATTAACATGTTGCACTTTACTTTCCTGTTTAACAACAATAAAATATGGTTTTAGGCAGAACAGTACCAAATCTAAAATATGCACATGAGGATTTTCCGGAATTGTTGTTGGTTGTTTCCGGCCTCATTTAACTTGATTAAATAGTTGGTTTACTTATGCTTCACCTTTTTCCATGTTTAACAACATTTAATATTGTTGGGTACATAACAAGAGAGAACTAAATAATTGAATGCTGTGTTTTGCCAATATGCAACTCGTTGCATATTGAGCTCCATTTAATTTGTAGTATTGTTTGTTGCACTTTGCCATGCCATGCATATTTAAACCGGACATGCATCATACTTGTTTTTGCATCATGCCATGTGTATGTGGTGGTTGTTTACTATGTTGTTTGTTTCTTTCCGGGTTGCTTCTCTCGTTAGCTTCGGTTTCGTTCCGGAGTTGTGAGGTTTCGTTCGACTTCGTCCGTTTGTCTTCTTCATGGACTCGTTCTTCTTCCTAGCGGGATTTCAGGCAAGATGACCATACCCTCGAAATCACTTCTATCTTTGCTTGCTAGTTGTTCGCTCTATTGCTATGGCGCGCTACCTAGCACTTGCTATATCATGCCTCCCATATTGCCATGTCAAGCCTCTAACCCACCTTTTCCTAGCAAACCGTTGTTTGGCTATGTTACCGCTTTTGCTCAGCCCCTCTTATAGCGTTGCTAGTGGCAGGTGCCGATGATACCAGTGCAGATGACGCAACCGAGCTCAAGTTCGACGAGGAACTTGGTCGTTACTTTGTTTCTTTTCCTGTTGATCAGTAGTGGAGCCCAGTTGGGACGATCGGGGATCTAGCTTTTGGGGTTGTCTTCTTTTATTTTGGTTCCGTAGTCAGACTTATGTGTGTATCTTGAATGATGTATGAATTTTATTTATGTTTCGTGTGAAGTGGCGATTGTAAGCCAACTCTTTATCCCATTCTTGTTCATTACATGGGATTGTGTGAAGATGACCCTTCTTGCGACAAAACCACAATGCGGTTATGCCTCTAAGTCATGCCTCGACACGTGGGAGATATAGCCGCATCGTGGGCGTTACAAGTTGGTAATCAGAGCCATCCCCGACTTAGGAGCCCCCTGCTTGATCGAATCGCTGACGTTGTTGAGTCTAGAACAAAAATGTTTTGAGTCTTAGGATTATATTTATCGGAGAGTAGGATTCCTTTTACTCCTCAGTCCCTTCGTTGCTCTGGTGAGGCCTCCTGATGTAGAAGTTTTGACTTTTCTCTCCTCAAATTTCACTAAAAAAAATTAGGATCACGCGGGTATCTTGGAATCGTTCCGATGGTTTTGTGATGAGAACATTGTTCTTGGTGCCTCCTGACATTTAGGGGTTGTGGCAGTGTCCCGGGGAGTTGAGCTCCGAGGTGTTGTCGTCACAATTTTATCGTTGCAGTTCTGGAATACCTGAGTTTTGCCGACATCGAAAATCTCTTTTATGCAGTTGTTGGTGAGATCACCTCGACGCCACCCAGTACTGGGGCGCGAGTTCAGGAGTATTGCCATAACTCGTATAACGGATGCTTTTCGAAGGTTGAGGTAAATGATTTCCGAAGGTTTCTTGGTTATGTGTTGAAGGAAGGATACATCTGGATCTAGGTATTGTTAGTTTGGGTGATATATTTTGTGTCCCCTGTATCCCCAACACCTGATTGCATAACCAGAAAGTTTCGGGAGTTTATAAGTGGGAATTCAAGTAGCTCCTAGGATATCTTTCCGACAGATGCATGATATGAGGTTGGGGTTCGACGTCTAGTGGTCCGCCTTTCCACGGTTGGTTTTACAGTGGTCTCGTAGTGTCTTAAAGAGTCCTTGGCTATGCCGACTCGGGGATGCTTCGTATGTCATGTGCACTGCCTTGTACATGATGGTGCTATACGATCGAGCCCGTGTGGGCCCCACCACGAAAACTTCGGATGGAATCTCTATCATATGTTTGTTCCGGCTTATTCTGCGAGCCAATCCTTTGTTTTGTTTTATGTTGTGTTATTCGAGTTGCTTCGAAGTCAAGTGTTGATTCAATACCTTATTCTAAGCGGTGTTCTCATATTTCTATGTGAATATTAATCCTTCTTGATCATCGAGGTTGCCATGTTAATTCCTTTTCCAACGGACGTGTTTCTCTTCAAGTGCATCCGATCATTTCAACATTCGCAAGATCATCCCTCAGGTTTTTTTTTCTCAACGGTGTTCGTTTCATCCGACCCAAGTTGCCTTTGTTTTCCCACCCTCCCACCCTTTTTCTTGAAACACTCAGATTTCTTAATCAAGTATCCATCTTATGGATGTGAAGTCTCTTCATTCTTATCCTCCATGTTCTTAACCAGTGATTTCCCATGAAGATACTAACAGAGCTTCAAGTTCATCCGTCTTTGTTCTCATTTTCTTCTCCGGTGGATTCAATTCAAGCTTTCAGTGTTGATCGTATTCTTTTCCTTGTTTCAAATGATTTCTCATGTCGGTGCATCTCTTAATCATCCACCTCTTGCTATTCATGTTATCTGGAGTGCTGAAGATACCTCAGAAGATTCGCATTTCATTCCCAATCCATTCAAGCTATCTCGAGGTTTTTATCTCTTTTGAGCCATTTAATTCAACCGGCCCAATCTTTCTTTTAATCATGCAATGGTGTATCTTTTGAGTGGGCCCTAACCCACAGGTTTTTTCCCAGGATCTTACCTAACTCTTCTAATTCTTCCCGGAGCTTCTCAAATTCATTTCAAAGTTTGACGTAAGAATGAGTTTTCATCAGTCATATGTCTTTCTCCAAGATCTTTCAAATTCTTTTCATCGTTGGTTCAACCTTTCTAATTTTCATTCCGGAGTGCCTCAACAACTCATGGTGGTGTTTCTCATCGTCATTCTCAACATTTCAAGATCAAGGTAGAAGAATTTCTCTTGAATCTTGGTCCGTTCTCTTGAAGATTCATGGTTCTAACTTGTTTCCATCCTCTCAAATTGTTTCCAATCGCGCAATTCTTTTCACCCATCCGGAGCAATTCATAAGTCTTTTCATTTCTTGATCATCCAAAGGCCATCATTTCAAAAGATTTCTTCGTTCTAAGTTTTCAGCTTCGTTCTCCAATTATTCTAAATTGATGTCTCTTCGTTCATCTCCATATTCTCCCGGTGCATCGTTCAAGTATCCTCTAGTCAGCTCGTGATCTATTCGTTCTCATGTATCTAAATTCCCTCGAGTATTTTCGCGCGTTCTTTAATTCTTATGGTGTTTCGTCCTCTTTTCTTCAATTGTTTTCAATTCTCGCGGTGGTTCGTTCAAGATTTCTCTTCCTTCGTTATCATATCAATTTATTCGTTGTTTCAATCCTACCGGTGGTTCGTTGAAGACTTTTCTCAAGTTTGCGCTATATCTATCTTAATCCTTTCTACGAGAATAAGTAGCATGCCAAATCCGTTGCTTGTCATCAATCTAAATTGGTGAAGGATACGCGTAATGTAATTCTTATTCTTGTTTCCTCCAAGTGGTTAATTCCTTCTTCCGGAGTTCGTTCATGATATCAAATTCTCGGTTCCAAGTTGTTCATCTTTTCTTTTCGGAGCTCCAAGTTATTTCAATTATATCATTTCAAAGCTTCATCTAATCATTGCAAGGCTTCTCCCGGAGTTCTTTTCAACTTTCCCTTTCGTTTGATCATTCTTTTATTACCGGAATTCCTCATCGAGGCTCTACATGGTGCTTCGTCAAGGATTCCTTTCTTTCTTCAATTGTTCGTCAAGATTTCTCACAGAGTTAAGATCCGCCAAGCTATACTCTAAAATAAACATGGTGTTCAACACATGTTTTGTTTTGTGGAGTCCAAGCATTCTTCATCTTGCATTCTAGAGTGCAATTCGTTCTACCTTATCATTTGAGGTGGTGTTATGTCATTCTTGACAATTTGAGTTCGCGTTTCATGATTCACATGTTGTCAAGAATGAGATATTTTAAATCCACCAATCTCTTCGTTGGATTTATCTTGTGTCATGTTTCACCTAAAGCCTTCCCTAAGGAATGTTGCTATTATGGTGCTTTTCAATGATCCAAGTTTTCTCATATCCTCTTGGTGAAAGAAGTTTTTCATCTCGTTGGTGTTATCAATTATATTAGTTGTTTCCGTAGTGGCAGAATTTCGCCTCTATCTTGAGAAGTTTTCCATAAGCCCACAACAAGCTTGTTCTTTTCATTGTTGATTTCCCAACAACTCCGTTATAACCTTCTTGGAAGGATGCTTTCCAAGCTCATTTGTGGCAGAAGTTGTCATTTTCTTCTCCATTCTTTATTCCAAGGATCTATCTTCTATTATTTATTTCTTCCGGAGGCATGGTGATGTTGCTCTCTTCACTCATCATCTCGATTTGTGAGGACCGTGTTCTTTTCGTGCTTATCCATTTCCAACCGGAGTGTCATGCCCTCTTTTCAAGTTCTTCCCATTCTGTCAAGTTTTTCCTCCCTTCTCAACCGGAGTGCTGTCTGAAATCTTTCTTACCCCTTGTGCCATTCTTTCATTAGTTCCGGAGGCAATGTGTTGTTAATTTTATCGAGTATCCTCTCATCTTGTAAAGTTCATGTTCAATTCCTTCCATTTACAGTCGGAGTGCTGTCCAAATTATATCATTCTTATTCCTTCTTTATCTTGTTTTAACCGGAGTGTTGTGTCTATCATTCCTCTTCTAACCGGAGTCTTATCCAGATGCTTTCATTTTGCCAAGTTCAAATTCTATTCTTTTCATTTCCTACCGAAGCGTTATCGTAATTGATCACTATCGTTCCTTGTACATCTCGTTTCAACCAGAGTGCTTGCATGTACTTCTCGTCCATTGTTCTCGTCATTCATAGCTTTGCAAACTCCAAGGTTCACATGGAGTTCCTTGTTTCTCTTTTCTACCGGTGTGCTTTCATATTCCTTTTGATCCGTTAAGCTCTTGTTCCATATTCTTCAACCTACATAGGTTCTCGCGATGTTCCTTGTTCCTCTTTGATAACTGGGTGTTTTCAACTTTGTTCGTCTTCGTTGTATTTTTTCCTTCAATCTGTTCAATCTTCCAAGGTGCTTTGGTTTCACTCGTTTGTACAAGAAGCAACTTAGTTTTACCTCTTCTCTTCCTCTTTCGCTTTTCTCCGGTGCCATCCTAGATCTCGGGACGAGATCCTCTCATAGTGGTGGAGTGTTGTAACGCCCCGAGACCGACGCTCCAGATGTCTTCCTTGTTTTGCATGCTAGTTGTGTCATTTATTTGTTTGTTGCAATTCATCATCGCATTGCATCCGCATGTTTTCATAAAAACTCGTAGCCGTTCGTAGTTGCCGCCTCTCTCCTTGTCTCCGTAGCATGTTGTCGGACCGTTTGTCTTCTTTGACCATTCTCAGTCCAACCACACACTTGGCCTTGTCCGCTTAACCCCTCTCTGCACATCCCGCAAACCCCTCGCGTGCGCGTCCAAAACTTCTCCAAACCCGACCCGGCAGTCATGACCATTGGGTCCGGATCATCCCCAAACATCTACAAAACATCTCCGTTTTCTTATTTGGACTCCATAACCTATTTTTTTCCGTCCGTCCGATTACGAACGGAGGGACGAGATAGCCCCTAGCCTAACCCACCCGCTATATATATTAGTCTAAACCAAGACCAAATCCCTAGTTTCTAGGGATCCTCCTAGCCGCCGCCGCCACTCTCTCCTGCATCTTCATCGGGATCCTCCCAGATCCAATCCCCACCACCACAGCCCGACTCTCCCTCGATTTCCCGATTCGGCCAACCATCTCCTCCCCTCGATCCACCCAATCCTGCAACCGAGGTCCCGAGCTCCTCCTGTTCGATCCCTCCCCGAGCATCTCGTGCTCGATCTTCACTACAGCCGGTGCTCAAGCCCCACGCCGCCCCTCCAGTTCGTCTGCCGACGTCCCCGATGAGCTGCCCCTTCGGCGATCCACGACCAGGCCAGCTCCTCGCGACCCTCTCCTTCCGTTCCCTCTTCCCTACATCTCTCCCTCCCTAATCTCTTCATCTCTTTGTACCTCAACAGGAGCTCCAGCGCCATGGCCATCCCGAGCTCGGCCTGCGCAGCTCGGAGACTCCAAGCGCCCTCGTTCCAGCAGTCCAGGAGGATGCGGCCGTGCCCGTGCTTCATCCCGCGAACCCGCCGGCGACCTCGAACTTCAGGCCACCCCGACGCGCCCCTGCCTCCTTGACCTCCTAACCCCCCTCACGCCCAAGCCGCACGGGAGACGAGCACCCCGCAGCAGCGCCCGACCCCGCGCTCGTCTCTTCGCCCGGACGGCCACCTCGTCCGCATCTACCTCGCCATCGCCGGAGTTTCAAGCTGCGTCGCTGCGTCCTCTGCTTCGTCCTGCTGCTGCCCGTTCCCCTGCATCACGAACGAGATGACGACGAAGATGCCCTCCTGCGTTGACCACGCCCCGCTCGAGTGCTCGTGCTGGGCCTGCCAAGCCGCCTCTTCGCTAGGCCTAGCGTGCCCTCCTGCAGGCCTCCCTCTCCACCAGCCGGCCCGCGAGGCCTGGTGAGCAGCCCCCGTCCTCTGTTTTCTCCTGTTGGGCCAGCCGGTTTCGGCCCGATGGTATTTTTTCCCGACCTGCGAATTTCCTTTTATCCTGTGAATTACAGTTTTGCAGAAAAACCCTCAAACATCATGCATATAATAACTCATTAACCGTGCATCTTATGTAAATAATTTATATATGTAAAATGCTCAGAAATTTGTGTAGTTTAATAATATGTCACTTTCACCCATGTTTAAATTGTTTAACATGCTGTTTGTTTAAATTTGCATAAATGCCATGTTAAAATGATTTATTTCATAACTAATTAACCGTAACTCGGAATTTAATAAACTTTATATGTAAATGGGGTAGAAAAATGCATAGATTAACATGTTGCACTTTATTTTACTGTTTAACAACAATAAAATATGATTTTATGCAGAACAGTACCAAATCTAAAATATGCACATGAGGATTTTCCGGAATTGTTGTTGGTTGTTTCCGGCCTCATTTAACTTGTTTAAATAGTTGGTTTACTTATGCTTCACCTTTTGCCATGTTTAACAACATTTAATAATTTTGGGTACATAACAAGAGAGAGGTAAATAATTGAATGTGGTGTTTTGCCAATATGCAACTCGTTGCATATTGAGCTCCATTTAATTTGTAGTATTGTTTGTTGCACTTTGCCATGCCATGCATATTTATACCGGACATGCATCATACTTGTTTTTGCATCATGCCATGTGTATGTGGTGGTTGTTTACTATGTTGTTTGTTTCTTTCCGGGTTGCTTCTCTCGTTAGCTTCGGTTTCGTTCCGGAGTTGTGAGGTTTCGTTCGACTTCGTCCGTTTGTCTTCTTCATGGACTCGTTCTTCTTCCTAGCGGGATTTCAGGCAAGATGACCATACCCTCGAAATCACTTCTATCTTTGCTTGCTAGTTGTTCGCTCTATTGCTATGCCGCGCTACCTAGCACTTGCTATATCATGCCTCCCATATTGCCATGTCAAGCCTCTAACCCACCTTTTCCTGGCATACCGTTGTTTGGCTATGTTACCGCTTTTGCTCAGCCCCTCTTATAGCGTTGCTAGTGGCTGGTGCCGATGATACCAGTGCAGATGACGCAGCCGAGCTCAAGTGAGAGTTCGACGAGGAACTTGGTCGTTACTTTGTTTCTTTTCCTGTTGATCAGTAGTGGAGCCCAGTTGGGACGATCGGGGATCTAGCTTTTGGGGTTGTCTTCTTTTATTTTGGTTCCGTAGTCGGACCTATGTGTTTATCTTGAATGATGTATGAATTTTATTTATGTTTCGTGTGAAGTGGCGATTGTAAGCCAACTCTTTATCCCATTCTTGTTCATTACATGGGATTGTGTGAAGATGACCCTTCTTGCGACAAAACCACAATGCGGTTATGCCTCTAAGTCGTGCCTCGACACGTGGGAGATATAGCCACATCGTGGGTGTTACAAGTGGCGAGGAGGACACACTCACGCTCCTGCGGTCGGGGCTCGGTCTCGTCCTCCGGGAGCCGCGCGGATCCATGGGGGATCAATCCCTCCTCGGCCAGATCGTCGATGTCGTCCTGACGAATTGTCGACCGGATCCAGTCGCCCTGGATCAAGCCATGCGGCAGGCCGGACCTTGACGAAGATCCACCCCGGCTGGACTTCTTCCCCTTCGCCTTCGCCGTCGCCTTCTTCGCGTGCTCCAAGGCCACCGTCTTCTCCTTCCCCATCGCAGCGAGCGAAGCTCGAACAGAAAGGCGGCGCTGGGGCAGGAGCGGATGTAGTGGAGAAATCAGAGAACGAAGAGGAAGAATGGGAACGCACTGTTCAAAAACCCCCGTCCGACGCCTTATATGAGGTTGCTTCCGAGTGACTGACCTGTGGACCCGGGCGATCATATCAAATCCCGCAACAGTCGCGCGCGCTATACATGGCGAAAAAGGTGGCGCAGAAATTGAGGCGGCCCTGCCTAATCCAGCCCGATTACTGCGGCTTCCTCCGCCCCGCGCGCTTCCCAAAATTTGAATCCCGCGAGATCCGCGGGCGACAGAGCAACCTGTCAGACAGAAGATTTCTTCCATATCAATGCTCGAGGCTTTTTGGTAAAGTTCACTCGACAAAACCAAGAATGGATCAAGGCGACTGAAAAAGAAGTTGATGTTACCATTTTGATTCAACTATCCCCACAAGACACTTCCGAAGCGCGAAAGTTGAATCGGAAGTATTCAACTCCTTCTACACTCAAACCCTGAACCATTCGGGGGCTAGTGATGAAGCTATGTACCTAGGGTAGGGTCATAGGCCTGACCTAGACACCCTTCCCAAGGACATCACCCTAAAGTCAGAAGCATTCGAAGGGTACCATCATCCACTCGACCGGGAACATTCCACTCGGAAGAATCGCTATCACTCGACCGTAACAGGAACCACTCGACATATAGAAGATCTAAAGTCACTCTGCACAGCAACGATCGGGTGTTTACTCATAGGCTTAATGATCATTTATAACACTTTATTATAGATGTTACCTATAACGCTCTCTCTTTATGTACATTGAACCCTGTGAACGGAGGGGAGCTGGGGTCCTGGCGCACTCTATATAAGCCACCCCCTCCTCTAGGACAAGGGTTCGCACCCCCTGTAACACACACACGTATAATCTAGTCGACCGCCTCCGGGCTCCGAGACGTAGGGTTGTTACTTCTTCTGAGAAGGGCTTGAACTCGTAAAACTCGTGTGTACAACTTTGCCATAGCTAGGATCTATACCTATCCCCCATTCTACTGTCAATCTTAGATCCACGGCCCCAACCCATTTTCTAAAGACATAATATGGTTATATCATCTCATCCTGTTCACATAGTCATCATATTTTGAATTATGTCATTCTATCCGTGAATTATATCATGCCATCATGTTTCCATCGACGGCATGTTTGTGATTTATGGCATGCCAACCACTTTAATAGACACATCGTATAGTTATATCATGTCATCCTGTTTACATAGTCATCATATTTTGAAGTATGTCATTCTATCCTGTTTAGTTAGCCAACATACATGTGAAATTGTGTCATGCTATCATGTTTAATTAGCCATCATATATGTGAAATTATGTCCTGCTATTCTGTTTGGTTAGACAACATAAATGTGAATTATTTCATGCCCTGTTTTCTTCCCTACTATCCATTGCACCTGTCTATCTTACAATGTCTGTACATTCAATTACTTTTCTTGTTTATCAGCCATTTCAATTGGAGGGGGTGATGGCAATTTCTGTGGGAGTAAAAACACGGTCTTCAGAAAAGATCGTGCTACCTGTTGATGGAGATAGAACCACGGTTGTAATTGCCCAAGAACCAGCCCCATCACACATAACCCAGACTCATGCAGATTGTACCCCTACCCAGTTGGACAGAGAAGCAGCTACACCCCTTTTAACCCCAACCCCAGCTGATAGTAACCCAGTTCCCATTGACACAACACCGTCTCCACCACAGAGCACCCAAACACGAGCAGTTAGTAAGGCAACTGCAGTGCCCAAAGCACGAGGACCACCACTCCGAACCCCAAGTCAACGCTTAAAGCAGATGAAGAATTGTTCTCAGGTCAGGTTCCGTAGCTATGGTTCATACTACTTTGCTCTTGCATCACTGTATTTACTCATACCAACTAATTTCAAATTTGAAGGATGCAATTGAAACTCCAATGGCGCAACAGGTATGTTTTAAACCTGTTTCTTTAACGTGTTTGCTGTTGTAACTTGCTCTATGTTGATTTCAGTTTCAATTGAAGTGTTGTTATTGCCATGCACATTAGAAGTTATGTTCTCATGCCATGCACATTAGAAGTGTTGTTATTGTTGTGTAGTTTCCCACACTTATATTCTGTCTATGCTGCTTTGTCTTAAATAGATATGATTCGAACTGTATCTGTCTTGATTTGGCAACATAAACTAGAATGATATAGACCATACAGTGACCATACTAGATAGATATATGTTTGTTTCATGCTGTTATCCTGTCCACCTTACTACTGAACTGGTTTACCAAAATGAGTTTCATATACTACATTGTAAACCTGTGATGTGTTTGTTTGTTTTCTCTTTTAGAACGCGAATAAAATATTGGAGAAGAGTACCCCGTTATGCAATGCTAAAGGAAGTAATGCAGATAAGGTTCAAGATAGTGAGACATCCCTGTTGGTCTCCAAGAAAGCTGATAAAAACTATATTGAAGACACTGAGACAACCCCAAAGTCCTGTCTTGATGTAGTGTTCGAGTTACTGGCTACTACTGCTGGCACCAGCTCTTCGAACTCGCTGCATGAATCAGTTCGGCTTCTTGAGTCTCAACTTCAAGTTGAAAGACATCGATCAGATGTTATGCGACAGGAAGCCGAAGGACTTAGGAAGTCCCTGCAGAATTCAGATGCATACTTTCTGGTGCAACAGCAAGTGCTAGAGGATTTAAGCGCCAAACAAGAGAAATTTAATAAGCTTGCTAAGCATCTTGCCAGCATTATGGGTACCCAGGATATTGCTTATTGAGCTCTTCTGAAGTGGTTTCAGTTCTGGACTTGTTTTACTACGGCGTTTATATGCTGCTTTGTTCCCTATATTTGCACTGGTGGCGAACTTTGATGCCCAGTGGATGTAATATGTGTAATAGCCATGATAGCCTAGCATAAGTTTCTTGCTTATTTATTTCCTTATTGTCTTGTTTATTTGTTTTCTTGTAGTCAGTGCAGTTCTTTTTCCCTGGTTTGCTAGTGGCCGCAATAACCTATTTTTTAAAACTAGGCCACATTAACCATGGGCTACATATTTACTGTAGTTAACATGGGCCTCCTACGGGTCATAGAAACAATGGGCCTTCTAAGGGCCATAGAAACAATGGGCCTTCTATGGGGCGTAGAAACAATGGGCCTTATACGGGCCGTAGACACAATGGGCCTTCTACGGGCCGTATGATCGGTTGGCCAAACATGGGCCAATAACAGACCAAATTATGTCCGTAAATGGGCTAGAGATGAAATCGTCCGTTCATGGGCCGACCATAACGGGTCGTTGTTAATCGGCCGTATTTGATGACGCTATGAAAACGACCCAACGTATTAATGAGCCGATTGTAACCACGGGCTGAATTTGGCCCACAAGCAGAAAATGACAGTAACGGGCAAAAAGTAAACGAATGCTGGAAATGAGCCCAAGAATAAATGGGCCCTGAGAAGGTCGAAAGATAACATGGGCTGGAAACGGCCCAACGTAATAATGGGCCGTTAATGGGTATAAAGTGATACACTCTTCATTACGGGCCAGTTTTACCACGAGCCGTTAATGGGCCGAGGGTTACTAAGGGCCTCATATGGGCCGAAAGACGTCATGGGCCATACATGGGCCGGAAGTTAAAATGGGCTGGAATTATATTGGATGGCCCAGATGACGCTACTGGGCCTAATCCGGATAGGTCGTAAACGGGCCCTGGGTTAGCGGGCTGTAAATGGGCTATATGCGAACAGGCCGTTAACAGGCTTGCCGTGGGCCGGCACGCCACCTTTTGAACAAGTCAAACGGCCCGACCTTTTCACAGGAATGAGCCTCTGTTGGGCTGTGCCACGTGTCGACGTATCATAGGCGCTTTGGGTCCAATGAGCGGATGACATCTGTCCCAACGGCGAGCCGACACATGTTTCTTGATGAGGACATGTACCTAGGGTAGGGTCACATGCCTAACCTAAATACCCTCCCCAAGGACATCACTCTAAAGCCAGAAGCATTCGAGGGGTACCATCACCCACTCAACCAGAAACATCTCCACTCGGAGGAATCAAGATCACTCGACCGTAACAAGAAACACTCGACGGACAGAAGACCTAAAGTCACTCTACACAGCAACGGTTGAGCATTAACTCCTAGACTTAATAGCCATTTATAACACTTTATTACGGGCGTTACCAGTAACGCCCCCCTCTTGATGTACCTTAAATCCCTTGTAACGTGGGCTGGTCGGGGTCCTGGCGCACTATATAAGCCACCCCCCTCCACATGCACAAGG
The DNA here is from genome assembly GCF_018294505.1 of Triticum aestivum. NCBI lineage: Eukaryota > Viridiplantae > Streptophyta > Magnoliopsida > Poales > Poaceae > Triticum > Triticum aestivum. Next base: position 423,797,450 of record NC_057799.1, on the reverse strand, counting down.
GTTCGCACCCCCTGTAACACACACGCATATAATCCAGTCGACCGCCTTCGGGCTCCGAGACGTAGGGCTGTTACTTCCTCCGAGAAGGGCTTGAACTCGTAAAACTCGTGCGTACAGCTTCTCCATAGCTAGGATCTTGCCTCTACATCCCTACCCCCCATTCTACTGTCAGACTTAGAACCACGACAGTTGGCGCCCACCATGGGGCAGGTGTCTTAGCGACTTGTTGGAGAAGTTGCAATTGTTCCGATCCCCATCAGCATGGTTACAGGCGGAGGATTGGCCGAGGGCCGCGAGATCCATCTCGGCACGCTCGTGTTCATCGCCGACGACTCTGCTTGGCTCCAAGAAGCTCCACTCGACGTCGAGGCGCTCCCTGTCCGCGGGGCAACGCACTTTCGCGCGTGCGTCCGCGTTGTCCTCCTGCGGCAGCCGTCGACCCAGTATCGGGCGGCTCCGGGGCGTCTTCACTCCCTGCTGCCCGCCGGCACAAGCGTTCCGGTCGGTCGAGGCTGTAGCGGTGGGTGAGGCACGCGGTAATCGAGCCCGACGAAACTCTCTACAGCCTGTTCGACCTGTCGACTGGCTCCGTTGAGACCGCATCCGAGTGCGACTGCAGTGACCCCGCGGCGGAAGTCCTGATGGTCAACGGACCGCGCAGTACTCCTGGCTTCCCCCAAGACGACAGTGGTGATGGCGAAGGCGATCTGTTGCGTGTCCACGAGGAGTACCGCCCTGAGCCCCTCTCTTCACAGCAGAGGGAAGAGCTTCGCCGCCGTAACATGGATGCACTTCACACTCCTATCGTTGGAGAAACCCCCGAGGCCCGGGCCTTGGAGGAGGTGCGCCTGGCCAACTTGGCTGAGCGCACTCGACTGGAGAATCTCCAGCACGCGCTCGACGAGCGTGCTCGGCAGCGAGTTCCTGAATCCAGTCGACGACAACTTTTTCTGCCTCCCACCCAGGTATATTGAACTCCGATCCAGAATCTCACAGCTGCTGCCCGAATAGCAGAGTCGATTCAGCCTTCCCAGTCGGAGGCTGGTAGGGGTTTGATGCAAATCCGAGCTTTGCTCCGGGCGGCGGGGGAGCAGAACACAGCAGCGTCACAGTCTCGGAATAGGATTCATAGTAGATCTGTAATGGCAGACACAGTTCAGTCGGCTCACAGCCCGAGATCACGTCCAAGGCGTGAGGGATGTGGAGATCGACAGGATCAGTACAGAAACCGTGAGCAGTATGATCGTCGTCGAGTACCCACGCCTCCCCCAAGGAGTGGGTCATACGCGCCTCAGCAACACGATGACAGGCGCCCTCACAGTGGTGTGCGAAGGATTCCAGCCGACCCCCGGGAGCCGGGCTTTGACGCGAGATACATTCTCGTTCAAGGTCTGGTTGACAGGAACAGAGCACACAGAGATGGCCACGATAGAGATTACCCGACCGGCAGCAGGGTGCATGTTTCAGGTCCCAAGTGTTTCAGCAGAGCCATCAGAGCAGCAGTGATTCCTCCCAACCTCTGGTTGGCAACTGGAGTCAGCAAGTTCACTGGTGAGTCCAAGCCTGACACTTGGCTTGAGGACTACTGAGTGGCTGTGCAGATTGGTGGTGGCAATGATGAAGTGGCCATGAAGCACCTTCCTCTGATGTTAGAGGGCTCGGCCAGAGCGTGGTTGAATCAGTTAGCACCTGGCAGTATTTATAGTAGGGAAGAGCTTGCCCGAGTGTTTGTCAGAACATTTGAAGGTACATGCAAACGGCCAGCAGGGCTAACAGAGCTACAGTCTTGTGTGCAGAAGTCGAATGAAACTTTGAGAGATTATATCCAGAGATGGATCACGTTACACCACACGGTGGAGAATGTGTCTGATCACCAAGCAGTTTGTGCCTTCAAGGAAGGCGTCAAGTATCGAGAATTGAATCTGAAGTTCGGTCGGACCGGAGATATGTCTCTGAGTCAAATGATGGAAACTGCCACCAAGTATGCTAACGGTGAAGAGGAGGATCGGCTTCGGAGTGGCAAGCACAAAACAGTCGCCCACGATACCGGGGGAGGGAACTCCAGTCGGAAGCAGAAGCGTAAAGCCGAGCCAGCTGCTCCCGGAGAAGCCTTAGCCGTGACTCAAGGAAAGTTCAAGGGGAAGCCCAAAGGGCCATGGAACCCCGAGAAAGTAAAAGATCAAGATGGAAATGATGTGTTGGGTTTACCATGCCACATTCACACCAAAGAGGATGAGGAGGGTAATCTCATTTATCCGAAACATACCACTCGACAATGTCGGCTCCTAATCCAGCAGTTCCGAGAGAAACAACCCAAAGAAAAGGAGAAAGAATCGGACAAAGTTGAGGATAAGGAAGAGGACGATGATGGTTACCCCCACGTCAATTCCACTCTGATGATTTTTGCTGATGTGGAGAGCAAGAGTCGACCGAAAGTCATCAACAGAGAAGTGAACATGGTCGCTCCGGCGACACCCAGTTATTTGAAGTGGTCCCAGACTGCCATTACATTCGACCAGTTTGATCACCCGACACACATAGCCACCCCTGGGAGGCAAGCGTTGGTGGTCGACCCAGTGGTCGAAGGCACTCGGTTGACTAAGGTTCTGATGGATGGTGCCAGTGGCCTGAATATACTGTATGCGGAGACCCTGAACGGAATGGGCATTCCGATGTCCAGACTCAGTGAAAGCAATATGAGTTTCCATGGGGTTATTCCTGGCAAGAAGGCTGAGTCACTCGGCCAGATCGCCCTCGATGTGGTTTTCGGTGATTCCAAGAATTATCGCAAAGAAAAGTTGACGTTTGAAGTCGTCGATTTCCAGAGTGCTTATCATGCTATTCTGGGCAGGCCGGCTTATGCACGTTTCATGGCTCGGCCATGTTATGTTTACCTCAAATTGAAGATGCCTGGTCCTAAAGGAGTGATCACTATCACTGGTAATCGGAAGAAGGCAGAAGAGTGCTTTCAGAAGGGCTCAAAGATCGCCGATGCGCAAATGGCAGTAGTGGAATTGCAGGAGTATCAAAAAAATGCAGATCCGAGTGATTTGTTGCGAGCTAAGAAGCCTGCCACGGATTCAGCATTTCAGTCGTCTGGTGAAACGAAGCCGATTCATATTCACCCGACCGATCCCAATGCTGCTCCGACTCACATTTCGACAACACTCGACTCCAAATAGGAAGAAGCGCTCATCCAGTTCCTCCGTGAGAACTGGGACATCTTTGCATGGAAACCTTCTGACATGCCGGGTGTTCCCAGGGGGCTGGCTGAGCACCGTTTGTGAGTCAACCCAAAAGTGAAACCAGTCAAAGAACATCTTCGACGGTCCGCCGTACAGAAGAGAAAAGCAATCGATGAAGAAGTGGCTCGGCTCCTAGCAGCTGAGTTTATCCGAGAGATTTACCACTCCGAGTGGCTAGCCAATGTTGTCATGGTCCCCAAGAAGGACGACTCACTCCGCATGTGCATTGACTTCAAGCATATCAATCGGGCCTGCCCGAAAGATCACTTTCCTCTCCCCCGCATCGATCAAATAGTCGACTCGACTGCAGGGTGTGAGCGCTTGTCCTTTTTGGACGCCTATTTCGGGTATCATCAGATCCGACATTATGGACCCGATGAGATAAAAACAGCTTTCATCACTCCATTTGGGTGCTTCTGTTATGTCACCATGCCATTCGGCCTGAAGAATGCTGGAGCCACATTCATGAGGATGATTCAGAAGTGTTTACTCACGCAAATCAGTCGGAATGTGAAAGCATACATGGATGACATTGTGGTCAAGTCACGTAAAGGTTCCGACCTGTTGGCTGACCTTGCTGAAACTTTTGCCAACCTCAGAAGGTATGATATCAAGCTTAATCCATCAAAGTGCACATTCGAGGTTCCGGGCGGAAAATTACTCGGTTTCCTCATTTCCGAATGGGGGATCGATGCTAAACCAGAGAAAGTTGGTGCCATTCTCCGAATGAAATGCCCTGTGCATGTGCACAATGTCCAGAAGCTTACGGGTTGTTTGGCCGCCTTGAGTCGATTCATTTCTCGCATCGGTGAAAAGGCATTGCCTCTTTACTGACTGATGAAGAACTCTGATAAGTTCGAGTGGACTCCTGAAGCTGATGCAGCATTTGCAGAGCTCAAAGCCCTGCTTTCCACCCAGCCGGTGCTTGCTGCCCCAATCAGCAAAGAGCCTTTACTGCTTTACGTTGTAGCCACTGGACAAGTCGTCAGTACAGTACTTACGGTCGAGCGGGAAGAAGAAGGAAAAGCCTATAAAGTTTAGCGCCCAGCATATTATGTTTCTGAAGTTTTGACTCCATCAAAGCAAAGATATCCACATTATCAGAAGCTTATTTATGGGATTTATATGACCACGAAGAAGGTTGCACATTATTTCTCTGACCACTCCATTGCAGTCATCAGCGACGGTCCATTACCAGAGATTCTGAACAACAGAGATGCAACTGGTCGAGTGGCAAAGTGGGCGATTGAACTCCTTCCCTTGGATATTAAGTTTGAGGCAAAGAAAGCTATCAAGTCCCAAGCAATAGCAAATTTCCTCGCTGAGTGGATCGAACAGCAACTGCCGACTCAAGTCCACTCGGAGCACTGGACCATGTTCTTTGATGGTTCCAAGATGTTGAATGGTTCCGGTGCTGGGGTGGTACTAGTATCCCCCCAAGGAGACAAGCTCAGATATGTTCGCCAGATTCACTTTGATTCCTCCAATAACGAAGTGGGATATGAAGCACTCTTATATGGGTTACGTATGGCCATCTCACTCGGCGTCCGTCGCCTCATGGTCTACGGCGACTCAGATTTGGTAGTCAATCAAGTGATGAAGGAGTGGGACGTCAGAAGCCCAGCTATGACTGGTTACTGCAATGCGGTGAGGAAGTTGGAAAAGAAGTTTGAGGGGTTAGAGCTCCATCATATACCCCGACTGAAAAATCAAGCAGCCGATGATTTGGCAAAGATAGGTTCCAAGAGGGAAGCCATTCCCAGCAACGTGTTTTTGGAACACATTCATACACCTTCAGTTCAAGAAGATCCTTTCACTGAAGAGCCCCCGCAGCCTAAGAGTGCCATAGATCCGCCTGAAGTCGAAGTCCCAGCCGTGGTCGACCTGATCATGGAGGTTTTGGTTATCACTCCCGACTGGACAGTGCCATACATTGCGTATATCCCTAGGAAGGAACTCCCAGGGGATGAAGAAGAGGCTCGACAGATCGTCCGTCGATCCAAAGCCTTTACTGTGATAAGAGGACAACTGTTCAGGGAAAGCGTAACCGGAGTTAGCCAGAAATGCATAACACCAGAAGAAGGTCGAGTGATCCTCAACGACATCCACTCGGGGACCTGTGGTCACCATGCGTCCTCTAGGACCATTGTGGCCAAAGCATACCGAGCCGGATTTTATTGGCCACGAGAAAATGAAATGGCGAAAGATATAGTCGACAAATGTGAAGGCTGCCAGTTTTACTCCAATATGTCCCACAAGCCTGCGTCAGCCCTGAAGACTATTCCACTCGTCTGGCCCTTTGCTGTTTGGGGATTGGATATGGTTGGACCCCTGAGGACTGGTAGGAGCGGCTTCACTCATGTGCTTGTAGCAGTCAACAAGTTTACCAAATGGATTGAAGCCAAGCCTATCAAGAATCTTGAAGCCAGTACTGCCGTAAGCTTCATCAGCGAATTGACATTCAGATATGGAGTTCCGCACAACATCATCACTGACAACGGGTCGAACTTCGATTCTGATGAGTTCAGAGCCTTCTGTGCTTCCCAAGGCACACGAGTCGACTATGCTTCAGTCGCCCACCCCCAGTCGAATGGACAAGCAGAAAGAGCAAATGGCTTGATTCTCAAAGGACTGAAACCCTGACTGATGCGTGATCTCAAGCACGCAGCAGGCGCCTGGGTCGATGAACTTCGATCAGTTCTTTGGGGATTGAGGACAACTCCCAATCGGTCGACTGGCCGAACTCCATTCTTCTTGGTTTATGGAGCTGAAGCTGTTCTACCGAGTGACTTGCTTCACAATGCACCCCGAGTCGAGCTCTTCTCTGAAGACGAAGCAGAACAGGCTCGGCAGGACGCAGTCGATCTCCTAGAGGAGGAAATAGAGATGGCCTTAATACGGTCGACCATTTATCAGCAAGACTTGCGTCGATTCCACGCCAGAAACGTGAGGGGCCGAGCCTTTCAAGAGGGAGACTTGGTTCTTCGAGTGGATCAGCAGCCACACAAGCTCGCCCCTGCTTGGGAAGGTCCCTTCATTGTCACCAGAGTTCTCCTCAATGGAGCATACCATCTTTACAATGTCGAGCATCAGAAAGACGAGCCACGGGCTTGGAACGCGGAGCTGCTCCGCCCCTTTTATACTTAAGTACTCATTCGGATGAGATGTAATAAGAAATACATTTGTAGTTTGTTTATCAAAGACAAGAGCTTTACTGTCTTCCTAAATGGTTGTTGTTGCTTTTGTTTGCATCTGAAATCCCCAGTGGGTGACTTCTCCGCGAATCCGTTTCGCCTAAAGTTTGAAAAATCCTACCGAGTGGTGAGCAAGCCTCTCACTCGGGGGCTTAGCCGCGAATCCGTTTCGCCTAAAGTTTGAAAAATTCTACCGAGTGGGGAGCAAGCCTCTCACTCGGGGGCTTAGCCGCGAATCCGTTTCGCCTAAGTTTGTAAAATCCTACCGAGTGGTGAGCAACCCTCCCACTCGGGGGCTTAGCTGCAGTCCAGTACTCACCTAAGTTTGAAAAATCCTACCGAGTGATGAGGAAGCCTCTCACTCGGGGGCTTAGCTGCAGTCCAGTGTTCACCTAAGTTTGAAAAATCCTACCGAGTGGTGAGCAACCCTCCCACTCGGGGGCTTAGCTGCAGTCCAGTACTCGCCTAAGCTTGAAAAATCCTACCGAGTGGTGAGCAACGCTCCCACTCGGGGGCTTAGCTGCAGTCCAGTACTTGCCTAAGTTTGAAAAATCCTACCGAGCGGGTGAGCAACCCTCCCACTCGGGGGCTTAGCTGCAGTCCAGTACTCGCCTAAGTTTGAAAAATCCTACCGAGTGGTGAGCAACCCTCCCACTCGGGGGCTTAGCTGCAGTCCTGTACTCGCCTAAGTTTGAAAAATCCTACCGAGTGGGTGAGCAACCCTCCCGCTCGGGGGCTTAGCTGCAGTCCAGGACTCGCCTAAGTTTGTAAAATCCTACCGAGTGGTGAGCAACCCTCCCACTCAGGGGCTTAGCTGCAGTCCAGTACTCGCCTAAGTTTGAAAAATCCTACCGAGTGGGTGAGCAACCCTCCCACTCGGGGGCTTAGCTGCCGTCAGGGACTCGCCTAAGTTTGTAAAATCCTACCGAGTGGTGAGCAACCATCCCACTCGGGGGCTTAGCTGGAGTCCAGTACTCGCCTAAGTTTGAAAATCCTACCGAGTGGTGAGCAACCCTCCCACTCGGGGGCTTAGCTGCAGTCCACTACTCGCCTAAGTTTGAAAAAATCCTACCGAGTGGTGAGCAACCCTCCCACTCGGGGGCTTAGCTGCAGTCCAGTGCTTGCCTAATTTTGAAAAATCCTACCGAGTGGTGAGCAACCCTCCCACTCGGGGGCTTAGCTGTAGTCCAGTACTCGCCTAAGTTTGAAAAATCTTACCGAGTGGTGAGCAACCCTCCCACTCGGGGGCTTAGCTGCAGTCCAGTGCTCGCCTAAGTTTGAAAAATCCTACCGAGTGGTGAGCAACCCTCCCACTCGGGGGCTTAGCTGCAGTCCAGTACTCACCTAAGTTTGAAAAATCCTACCGAGTGGTGAGCAACCCTCCCACTCGGGGGCTTAGGTGCAGTCTAGTACTTGCCTAAGTTCAAGGCGCATCCCCATTCGCAAGGACGACGAGGTGCAGGTTGACTGCAACCTTCTCCTTCAGAGCTGCGCCACAAGTACAACGTGTGCTCCATCCCTATCCGCAAGGACGACAAGATGCAAGTCGACTGCAACCTTCTCCTTCGGAGCTGTGCCACAAGTACAACATGCGCTCCACCCTTATCCTCAAGGAAGACAAGGTGCGGGTCGACTGGAGCATCAACCTCAGAGCTGCATCTCAATCACAAAGATTATTCCGTGTGAAGAACAAATTCCACTCGAAGACAAATACAAGCATATTCAGAGATAAATCAAGTTCAGATAAATCCTAAAGTTCAAGACCACGGATCAAAGTACTCGGGCATTCAGCCCGAAGGAGTTTAGCGGTTACAAAATTACTCGGCATTCCGAGACAAATTTAAGGCAGAGCATAAAAGTTTGTTCACTCCGCAGGAGGAGGGCTGGCAGGCTCGACGAATTCGTCCTGGTTGATCCCGTCAGCAATCCGAGTGACGGCAGAAATGAAAGTCTCCATGAAGGACTGGAAGTCGTGCCTCTTGGTGTTAGCAACTTTAATCGCCGCCAGCTTCTCTTCCCGAGCTTCTCGACAGTGGACGCGAACCAGAGATAGAGCCACATCAGCGCCGCACAGGGCAGAAGACTTCTTCCATTCTTGAATTCGACTGGGAGCTTCATTGAGCCGAGCCATCATAGACTCGAGGTCATTCTGAAGTGTTGCCATGGGCCAGAGAGCTGTGTCAATCCGCGACATCGCGACTTTCAGTCGGGCGAGATAATCGACAACACCAGTGATGCAGGATTCCAGTCGGAGCACGTTCATGGCAGCTTCATCCTTCACTGGAGAGTTGATGGGGTCCAAGCTTGGTTCAATTCGCCCGGTCTCTTCCTCGAAGTCCCGGCAAAACTCTGCATACACAATTCAAGGGTAAGCCAATGATCATATGTCGAGTCGACAAGAACAAACCAGTCGGATCAAAAGAAACACCTTCAAGCATGACGAACAACTTCTTAGCAAGGCTTCCCAGATAATTCCCCAGATCGTTCCTCCTGCGGGCAATACCTTCCATCTTCTCGTTCAAATTTTCCTTGTCCTTCTTCAGGCGAGTCGCTTCCTTATTGGCTTCATCAAGGGCAGTTTTCAGCCTGGAGTTTTCTTCCTCCAATTTGCCGACTAAAGCCAACTTCTGTTCAGCGAGCGCAGTTTTCTCATCAGCTTTTTTCTGCGCGGTCGCCAGATCTTGATCCTTTTTCGCCAGAGCTTGGTTCAGTTTCTCTGAAAGAAATAATGTTGGATTCAGAAAAAGCAGAATGAAATCTGGTTCAGGGAAAACTCAGTCGACGGGTTTTCCTTACCAGCGGCGTCATCCTTGGCCTTCTGCAGTTCTGTCTTGGCCAGCTCCAGATCGAGGTTGAGTTGAATCTGCTGCTTCTCCAGGTCAGCAAAACGAGCTCCAAGATCACAAGATTTCTGCAACCAAAGAACAGGTCAGTCGACTGGTGAAAAGATTGGTTATTTCGGAGAGGTAAAAGGATAAAGCCAACAAATTCTAAGACTACTGCCGAATCAAACATCCAACAGTAGTCTCGGGGACTACACCCAGTGGGTGCACTTAGCGTCCCCCAGTGGTTCAGTTTACACTCGACAAGGCCTGTCCAGCATGAGTGCAAAAAAAACCACTGATTCAAAGTTCCACTCGACATGGCCCGACCAGACCGAGTGAAGAAATTCAAATTCTGATGCTCAGACCATAGCCGACTGCCCGCAGTCAATTATGGTCTCGGGGACTACACCCAGTGGGTGCACTCAGCGTGCCCCCACTGGTCAAAAGATCTACACCCAGTGGGTGCACTCAGCGTGCCCCCACTGGTTCAAAGTTGCACTCGACATGGCCCGACCAGACCGAGTGAAGAAATTCAAATTCTGATGCTCAGACCATAGTCGACTGCCCGCAGTCAATTATAGTCTCGGGGACTACACCCAGTGGGCGCACTCAGCGTGCCCCCATTGGTCAAAAGATCTACACCCAGTGGGTGCACTCAGCGTGCCCCCATTGGTCAAAAGATCTACACCCTGTGGGTGCACTCAGCGTGCCCCCACTGGTTCAAAGTTCCACTCGACATGGCCCCACCAGACCGAGTGAAGAAATTCAAATTCTGATGCTCAGACCATAGTCGACTGCCCGCAGTCAATTATGGTATCGGGGACTGCACCCAGTGGGTGCACTCAGCGTGCCCCCACTGGTCAAAAGATTCAATTGACAACAACATTATCAGCTCAAAGTGCAAATCTGTTCAGTGACAAATCAAAACACCCAGTGGGTGTACAGATGCAAGGCACAGACAGATGCAAAGATTCTTGGAAAGAAAGTTTTCAGGTACCATATCCTAACAGAACAAGCCAGAAGAGTCAGTCGACGATCTACTAACCTGGACGTTGCTCTGGAGAGCGGAGCTGGCATCATAAGCAGCTTGGCTGGCTTCCCGCACCATCTTCATCTTCTCCATCATAATGACCGCCTAGCGTATAGCCTCTTTTGCAGAACCCACTTGGTCCTCTGGGACGTGATGTGTAGCAAAAAGTGAAGGTGGATCGGTGGGAGTCTGTGCAGCTAACGAGGAAGGCCGAGCACTCGACAGCGGTATGGCAAAGGAGAAGGAAGTCCGATTGGCATCGCCGACGTCCTAAATTACCGGTTCCGCCACCGGTGTCGATTGAAGCGTCTTGCCAGCAGACCTTTTCCTGTTTCTTCTCCCCAAGGGCCTCTGTGGCTCGTCCTCGTCATCGTCAGGGAGGTCAATGACGTTGAGGGCTGTAAAAAGATCAGTCGCCAAAGTTTCATCACCCGATTGGATATAGCACAATTCAATCGACAAATCGAAGACAAAATCACGAGGATTGTACCCGGATTGGAGGTCACCGCATCTTCCATTTCCTCATCCTCGTTCTTATAAGCAGAGGTCCCAGAGGTAGCGGCACTGCCAGTTTCAAGATTCATTCGGTCAAACCAAGGGAAAAATAAATAGCACAGAGCGTAGAGTAAAAGCGAAAGAAGAACACTCACGCAGAAGCAACAGGAACGTCAATTTTGATTCTCGGCAGTGCCTTCCGAGTCTTCTGCACTACAACCTTGGACTGCTTTGGAGCTTTTTTAGTTGGTGCCGGAGAGGACGTCCGAGGATGCTTCGACGACTGCCCGGTCTGAACGGTCGCCTTGTCACGGGCGCTCGCCGGGTCGTGAGTAAGTTTGGATCACCTTTCCCTGCAGGGAGGAGAGTCGGCCTCTTCTTCGTCACTCGGGTCGTCGCTCTCCTCGTTCCCCTCTCCATCGGAATGCCACTCGCCGCTTTCACCTCCACTTGCCTCCCCATCCGGGTCCTGCTCCTGCTCTCCGTTGGGCATCGAGTACATTTCAGTAAGGGCCTAGAAGAAAACAAGCAAGACAAAGTCAGTCGGTGAAGCATAAACAGTTGCATGTTAAATCAAGATGACACTTGGTAATTCAGCATCGGACCTTGTCTGGTTCGTAGGATTGGTCAAGTGGAGGGATTCTCCTGGCTCCTCTGGGGTTATCCTTGTTGCCAGTGATACTCCTCTACCACTTCTCCACCGTATCATCGTCGACTTCTTCTGGGTGCACCCGAGTGGAATCTTCAATGCCCGAATACATCCACATCGGATGGTCGCGGGCTTGAAGTGGCTGAATGCGTCGTCTGAGGAAGACTTCCAGCAGATCCATTCTAGTTACATCCTCACAGAAGAGATAGACCACTCGCTCAACCAGCACTTTCACCTCCGCTTTCTCCCCTGGAGTCACTTTCAAGGCGGAGGGCTTCTCTACGCGAGCCATAGAAAAAGGAGGAAGTCCAGTCGACTGACCTGGAATCGGCTGGTCTTTGCAGTAAAACCAGGTCGACTGCCATCCTCGTACTGACTCAGGAAGAGTTATGGCTGGGAAAGAGCTCTTACCCCTCATCTGAATCCCAAGACCCCCACACATCTGGATCACCTGAGTCCTCTCGTCACTCGGGTTAGCCTTTTTGACCGACTGGGAGCAACACGTGAAAATGTGCTTGAAGAGACCCCAATGTGGTTGACAACCCAAGAAGTTTTCGCACAGAGACACGAAAGCAGCAAGATATATGATGGTGTTGGGGGAAAAGTGATGAAGTTGTGCTCCAAAGAAATTCAAGAAAGCCCGAAAAAAGGATGCAGAGGCAGAGAAAATCCACGGTCGATGTGAGTGGCAAGGAGGACGCACTCACCCTCCCGCGGTCGAGGTTCGGTCTCATCCTCCGGGAGCCACGTCGATCCGTGAGAAATCAGCCCCTCCTCCGCCAGATCGTCGAGGTCATCCTGACTGATCGTCGACCGGATCCAGTCGCCCTGGATCCAGCCGCGCGGCAAACCGGACCGCGACGAGGATCCGCCCCGGCTGGACTTTTTCCCCTTCGCCTTCGTCGTCACCTTCTTCGCGCGCTCCAGAGCCACCGTCTTTTCTTTCCCCATCGCCGCGAACGGAGCTTGAGCGGAGCGGCGACACTGGAGGAGGAGCAGGCGCAGTGGGGAAAACTGAGAAGAGAGAAGAAGAATGAGGACGCACTGTTCAAAAACCCAGGTCCGACGCCTTATATGGGGTTGCTTCCGAGTGACTGACCTGTAGGCCCGGGTAATCTTATCAAATCCCGCAACAGTCGCGCGCGTGATACGTGGAAAAAAAGGCGGCGTGGGAATCGAGGCGGCCTTGCCTTATCCAGCCCGATTACTATGGCCTCCTCCGCCCCGCGCTTCCCGAAATTCGAATCCCGCGAGATCCGCGGGCAGCAGAACAACTTGTCAGACGGAAGATCTCCACCACATTAGCACTCGGACCTCTTCCAGCAAAAGTTCACTCGACAAAACCAGGAATGGATCAAGGCGACTGAAAAAGAAGTTGGTGTCACCACCTCGGTTCGTTGATCCAAAACAAGACACACCCGAAGCGCGAAAAATGAGTCGGAAGTATTTTCAACTCCTTCTCCACTCAAACCCTGATCCATTCGGGGGCTAATGATGAGGACATGTACCTAGGGTAGGGTCACAGGCCTGACCTAATTACCCTCCCCAAGGACATCACTCTAAAGCCAGAAGCGTTCGAGGGGTACCATCACCCACTCGACCAGAAACATTTCCACTCGGAGGAATCAAGATCACTCGACCGTAACAAGAAACACTCGACGGACAGAAGACCTAAAGTCACTCTACACAGCAACGGTCGAGCATTAACTCCTAGACTTAATAGTCATTTATAACACTTTATTACGGAAGTTACCAGTAACGCCCCCCTCTTGATGTACCTTAAATCCCTTGTAACGTGGGCTGGCCGAGGTCCTGGCGCACTCTATATAAGCCACCCCCCTCCACATGCACAAGGGTTCGCACCCCCTGTAATACACACGCATATAATCCAGGCGACCGCCTCCGGGCTCCGAGACGTAGGGCTGTTACTTCCTCCGAGAAGGGCCTGAACTCGTAAAACTCGTGCGTACAACTTCTCCATAGCTAGGATCTTGCCTCTACATCCCTACCCCCCCATTCTACTGTCAGACTTAGAACCACGACATTTCCTCCAGCCAATGATGATTTTACACGTGGAAAATCCCCGTCGGTCGGGGCTGTTAACGGGTTATCGGATCCAAAACCAGACCCGATAGCTTAACGGCATTCCGTTACGGTGGATGCGGTCATAGCCCTAGAATTTGATTGCAAATAGTTGCACAAGCATCCATGCGTCATGTCTAAATTTCTTTGAAAGTTGAAATGGGGATTGTCAAAACTCTGGCATCAAATGAATTCAACTAGGTTCAGTAAAGATATTTTCAATAAACCCAAATGCCCTTTAGAAAAGTTCATCATTTTTGTTAAAGGTGAAAACCTCTGCCAAAAATGATGCACATATTTCTAGGCCATTCTGGATTTTTGAATTAAATCATATGGTATTTGACTTTGGGCATTTAAATGCTATAATTATCTTAAATGCTCAATAATTCTGGAAACAGTTGAGGGCTATCGTAAATATTCAGAAGGTGCCCACAATTATTTTTTGGATTTTTAGAAGTGCTCTGGTATTTTTAATAAAGCCCAAACAACTACAGAAAAATAGAAAACAAAAAGAGATAAAAAGGAGAGAGAGAGAGAGAGAGAGAGAGGAAACTACCTGGACCACCTACCTGCAGCCGCACCAGCCCAGCTCCTGTTCTGGCCCAGCCCACCAGGGGCAGCCTCGTCTTCTACCTCTTGCCAGTAGGCAGAGGAGAAGCTGGGCACGGCGCACGTGCGCGCCACCTCCACCCTGCTCGCCTGCCTCCTCGACGGCCTGGACACCTCTGGCGTTGCCACGCTGACCCCCTGGACCCCCCTCGACCGCTCCCCTCTCTCCTTGCCTTGCCTCTCTCGCTCTCTCTCCCGAAGCCAAGCGGAGCCGTCACCGCCGCTCACCGTTGCCGTGCCCTGAGTCACCGCCTCGCCTCCCCGACGTATCCCTCGTTGCCGCCACGTCGTCCTGAAGCTCTGCGCCTACTCACGCAACCTAGGGAGCCCCGCAACATCGCCGACGTCGTCGTGTTCATCATCGGGTGTCGGAGATCGTCGTCGCCAATTCGTCGTCCTCAGCGCATCCCCGAGCTCTCTGGAGATTCCTTCGGATCTGCTGTGAGCCACTGCGTCGATCCCCCTCTCCCCTAGCTCGTTTCCTTCCTCTAACGCCAATGCCCGTCGGAGCCGAGAGCTCTTCGCCGCCGTTCATGTCGCCGCCGTGGCCACTGTCACCTAGGGCCGCGACCGAGCACACCACCGTGCTCAGTGCAACGCCAGGACCCCAAAACCGCCACCTGTTGCTTCTGCCGTGCACTGAAGCATTGCAACCGCCAACTTCTGAGCTCCGGTCGCAGCCTTTGAGCTCGCCGCGGTCGTCTCCGGCCACCCCAGCTCCCGTCGTCTGCTCCATCAGCTGCGCGCGAGTAGCAGCTCTTCGTAGAGCCTCCCCACGCCCAAAACCATCGCCTGTGGGCTATTTCCAAAGCCCTCCGCCGTCTCTGGCCTCACTGGCGACGAGCCGCGGGTCAACTCCGGCGGGGTTGACCCCATTTGACCAGGGATTTGACCCCCCTGGTTCCCTAACATACGGGCCCGGCCCTGCTAATTATCTAGGATTAGTGCTAATTAAACCAGGATAGTTTAGTTAGTAACTGACACGCGGGACCCACTGGTCAGTTTGACCTAGGCCGTTGCGTTGACCGCTGATGACAGCGTGATGTCATGCTGATGCAGTAAATCATTTACTGGATTTTGTTTAATTCTAAATAACCAGAAAATCCAGAAAATGATTTGAACTTCAAAAAATCATAGAAATTCAATCGTAGCTCAGAATGAAATAATTTATATATGAAAAATTATCAGAAAAATCCAAAGAATCTGTTTATGGCATCCTCATGCATGTTTGAACAACCTACAGCCACTATATATGACAATTTGAATAAATGGCATTTGAAATGTCTTATATGGAGTTTGAATTTGAACCCTTGGTTCAAACCAACTTCATTTAATCTGGTTGCTAGTTGCATTAGCTCAATCAATAGCATATTGCCATGTCATGATCATGCATCATGTTTTTGCTTCGCATTGAGTGTGTTCCCTCTTGTTTGCCAGTGGTTGTTCCCCTCGGTAGACGTATGTTCCGGCGATGTGATCGATGACACCGATGAAGAGCTATATCATCTTCAGAAGTGCCAGGCAAGCAAAACCCCCTTGTTCATTCTGATACAATCCCACTATCTCGCTCCTGCTCTCTTTTACTGCATTAGGACAACAACAATTCAACTGTTACATGCTGCGGTAGTTGAACCCCTTTTCCTCTGCATGACCTGTCATTGCCACAGTAAATAGATGAAACCAACTAGCATGAGTAGAAGTTGTTTGATCCCTGATGTGCCTACCTCATTCATGCTTGTTTGTCATGCCTGCTACTGCTCAGAGTTGAGTCAGGTCTGATTCATCGGGGATGAATTGGAATGTGGTGAACATGTCCTACTGTTGAGAGCTAAGTGTGTGAACACGATTTGGTAAAGGTAGCGATGAGAGGCCATGTAGGAGTACATGGTGGGTTGTCTCATTGCAGCCGTCCTCGGTAACTAAGTTCTGTGTTTGTGATCCATGAACAGTTACTACCGCACATTGGAATGCTTAAGTGCCCCTCTCGACTTATTAATCAACCTGATCTCTGTCCAGGAGTTGCAACTAGTTTCTGGTGTTTGTAGGTAGTGTTAGTAGTCCACCAAGTTGCACCCGGTACAGGTGGGCTTGGGACAGACTAGGCACAGTGGCACGGTGTACCAAGTGGCACCCGGATGGTGGGCTTGGGAACCCTGCTCACATCGTTTGGGGCCGTGAGCGACACCCCGGCTGGATCTCCTTGCGGATGGAACCCGAATAGGCGATAAACCTGGACTAGAGACTTGTGTGGTTAGTTAGGTCGTGGGCGACTCCCTCGCCAGGCTTCCGCTTGAAGGTTGCCGAGAAACACGATATGTACATGGTGGTAAGTGGCGAGAGCGTGTGCGAAGAAGTACACCCCTGCAGGGTTAACATCATCTATTCGAATAGCCGTGTCCGCGGTAAAGGACTTCTGGGTTGCCTGTACAGTTCATAGACAAGTGAAAGTGGATACTCTAAACTGCGCAAGATAAGCGTGAGTGCTATGGATGGCGTTCTCGTAGGGAGACGGGAGCGGATCCATAGTGGTGTATTGATATGGTGAATATGTGGACTCGTGTGTGCCACCTCAAAAGAGTTACTTGCAGTCGTAATTTAGGATAGCCACCGAGTCAAAGCTGGCTTGCTGCAGTTAAACTCCACCACCCCCTTGTTGATACTGATGCATATGTAGCTAGTTCTGATGTAAGTCTTGCTAGGTACATTTGTACTCACGTTTGCTTAATTTATGTTTTTGCAGAGAGACATCAGTCTCACTAGTAGTTCCGCGTGGACTTCGACATTTAGCTTGTTACCTCAGGTACGATCTTGTACCCTTGGGAGCGTCCTGTAGATAGTCAGGCTTCTCAGCCTTTTTATTTGTAGTTGTCTGTACTCAGGCATGTTTATGCTTCCGCTTGTTGCCTGTATGCTCTGTATGTTGGGTCATGAGACCCATGTTTGTAATATTTGGCTCCTCGGAGCCTAATGAATAAATACTCTGAGTCGTAGAGTATTAATGTGATGCCATGTTGTATTTGCACATATCGAGCATATTGTGTGTATGATTGAAATGCTTGGTATGTGTGGGATCCGACAACCTAGTTGTCTATCCTTGGTAGCCTCTCTTATGGGGAAATGTTGTCTGGTGCTTCCACTGAGTCAGGGTAGTCTGCTACAGCCCGGTTTACCAGAGTCCTGCTAGCCCAGCACTACTGCTCCGGAACACTTAGACTGGCCGGCATGTGATTCACATCGTTCCTGTGTCTGTCCCTTCAGGGAAATGTCACGCGGTGACTTCTGGAGTCCTGCTAGCCTGCTACAGCCCGGATTCCTGGAGTCATGTTAGCCTAGTTGCTACAGCCCGGATTCACACGATGATGACCGACATGCTCGATGTTGTTTCATGTATGCCTTTCCCCGTAAGTTAGTGCCACTTTGGTTTCACGACTAGTCATGTCGGCCCGGGTTCTCTGTCATATGGATGCTAGCGACACTATCATATACGTGAGCCAAAAGGCGCAAACGGTCCCAGGCCAGGTAAGGCGACACCCGTGGGAATACCGTGTGTGAGGCCGCAAAGTGATATGAGGTGTTACATGCTAAATCGGTGTGACTTAGAATCGGGGTCCTGACAGCTTTGGTATCAGAGCCTGACTGCCTGTAGGATTACCAAGCCAAATTGGTCGTAGTTGAGTCTAGAAATGCTTTAGTTATATAAGGGAATTGATTGTGGAAGGTAACGTAAGGCTCTTTTACTCCTTTACCTCATGTCCTTCTGATCCGAGTCTACCTCTTCTCTTCTACGGGGATTAAGAACTAGGCTTCTCTTCTTTCTACCAGGATCACGTGTTACTAATCCGTAGACTTATAGGATTGTGGTTTCAAGTCTCAGTTCAGTTTCTACTACCTCCGTATGTTTAGAGCTAGCCTCAGAACCTTGTTACTGTGATGTTGAGTGGCTATGCCATCATTTTTCATGATGTCTCAAATCATTTTCGAGCATTTACAGCCGTTATGCTGTCCGAGTCATCCCAGGTTTGTAAACTATCTGATGCATTTGCAAACACTTTCTTTCCGTTCTCGGTGTTCCTTTGGGCCAGATTAACCACACTAATCGTCTGTTGAGGTACTCCATTGCCTTGACATATATGTTGGAGCTAGTATCATGACCCTAGGCATCCTAGAGAACCACCCAGTAATCTAGCAATGTTTATATTCCTAGTGTGATGATTCTGGCCATCATTCTCGAAAGCATCTTGTGATGTTAGTTAGTTGGTAGGTATTCCATTTCCGGGTTTTTGAACCCAAGATTCACCCTACCTACTTCTTGTTGATAGTGTTTGCTAGTTCCTTTAGGATATTAGTAACCTTTGCGATAGTTCTCGAGGTCCGTGGTATTTCCTTCTTCCAAATACCATGAACTGCTTATGGCAGAAGTTCTTTTGAACCAAAAGATCACAACCAGAGTGCTCTTGATGAGTTCTCCATTCGACATTGTGAATCTGCCAGTTCTGCCTTTCTGCATGGGTTATCCGGAAGAAATGTTGAGCTTTGCTCGACATACTAATCTATGCATCCACAACTCAGAAAGATATATGTTCCTTTCAGTTGTCCCTCTCTTTAGTTGTATCATGATCTCCGTCTATCATTTGATAGTCAAGAGCATGTCATGCATTCATGCTCATCGATACCTCATATTCTTGTGTTATATCAAGCCATTCTATTCTGGAATGACTAGGAGAAACAAACCCCAGTACCTTGTCCACTTCGAGGATTGGGTCAAAGTAGTTGTATTCCCTGGATCAAAATGCCAATCCAGCTTTTGCTCTGTTCTACCTTGGAGTGTCACCCTCTTTCATATCAAGAATGACGTGAGAATTGCACAATCTCTTATGCATTCTTGATATAGTGATACTTTCGCCATCATTATTCATTTCTTGGTCTCCGTGTTGGTTGTAACCAAAATGCCGACAGGTGAACCGTGATGTGTGGAATCAATACACCTAGCAACCCCGTTGATTGGTAGTTAATGGACAATAATATCATTCTTAGCATGTTGGTTATTGAATCACTATTCTAGGATTGATCGTGCTACCTAGTCCTTATTTCTGGTGCACTCTTTGATCAATGAGTTAGGATTTTGTCAAACCCTTTCTATGTTGATCATATCGTCTTGCCCTGAAAAGCAAGATTGTTCTCGAGCTTAGTAACATATCGGTGGTTCGTGATTTTCCGAATATCTTCTTGGAAGTATCACCAGGTTGTCCCCTGACCGTTATGTTAAGTTTGTGATCAAGTTGGTTTTCCTATAAACCACCCCTTCTCCAAGAATCTGTGTTGGATATCCCTGAGCTAGTTGGTTAAGCTAAACAACAACTTGGAGAGTTGGAAGATAGAAGCTTTTCCTGACTTAGTTCATTCCAGGGGATATCTTTTGTGTGTGTTGAAGAAAGATGATATCTTCATCAATTGATCTCCGTGATCAGTTTTTGGATCTATTGCCTTGTCAAAACTTTGACTTGAGTACGGGCTATCATCAAGTCAAATCAGAACCAACGATGTTCGTAATGTTGTCTTACTCGTGGTTGATCCCTCGAGCATACACCATTAGATGTTTTGGTTTGACCAATACTATCACATTGTTCACATAATGGTGGAAGTCCAGTGATATGGAAATTTCGATGAGTTGCTATTGAGCCCATCAGCAGCATCTTGTCTCCTCCATGATTCATGTTGAACATTAAGCTAGCGTTGGAAATCTGTGTAAGCATTTTCTTCGTGTCCCGTTCATGAAGCATATGTTTGGATGAAAGAAGTGACTTCCTCTAATTCCTGTGCACTCGATGCAAGTTGCCGCCGTGGACTTGAGAAAGTTTGTTTTTGCTTCCTTTGGAATCATCCCAAGTCATTCATGCCCGTGCGAAGTATTCTATGGTCTGATAGACTGATCATCTTCATTCCATATGTAATTCCTAGCACACCAAGCCACTGATTGATTTGTTCAAGGTTAATAAGTTCTAAGTGCTAGTCCTGAAGGTACCAGACGGATTTGTACAAGATTCCGTTATCCTCGATGATGGTTCCCAACCAGAACTCAGTAGAATTTTGTTGTAAGACTACGATGTGGTCATGCTTGTCTTGAACAGTGTGTTCACAGGTTTGTAGCAGAACCCGCTCATGTTTTGGATCTTCCTATCATAGTTCATTTCCCGAGAATCTCGCAACGTCATCTCGTCGGTTTGTGTTGCAAACTTTCTTTTCCAGACATGTTGTCTGAAATATCCTGTTACCAACCAGATCGGAATCTCAGGCAGATATGATGGTTGGAACTTTTCCAAGATCTATGATGTAGGTCCTGACAAGGTTGATGTTCTAGCCGACACACCTAGCCGGTAGATCTATCATTGTAGTATCTTGATTGAGCTATTGACCATCTTCTCCATGAGGATTTCGTGTGACTTATTCTAGAAGTTGTTCCTCATGGATCCTTTGTGCTCCCGAAGTTCGACCTTTTACTTGATGTTCTAGATACCAAACCATATCTATAAATGGGTTACGCTAGCACATCAAGGAGAACATTAGAAGCGGAGTGCTAAATGTCTCTCGGTCGAACATCCAGATTTCGTTTCCTTGGCATCGCTAAGGTGAAATCTGAGAAAGTGTTGTCCTCCTTTGTATCTGCATTGACCATCACTATTCATCATGGTAGTAAGATGTGTTGCCAGGATCCTCGGCATGGATGTTGGTAGAACCTTGATGAATATGGAAATGCTCAAGTTCTTGAGAGCACGCGCAAGCAAAATCATCCCTTGCGTTGTCTTCAACAAGGTAGTCCACATCATCCATTCTAGTCTGGGTATGCCATCCCTGCTTACTCCGCCAAACGATCAATTGCGAATTGCCTCGGGCTGGTATGAAGAGTTTCAATGATCTTTGTATCAAAAGTAATTCTTTTTGCCACTTAAGGGAATAATTCTACGAGTCACCTTCCCTAAGGTGTCCCGTTATGGAAGCATGGCAATTATTTCCTCGCTATCTTGAAACCATGCACCATCTTCTTCAGCGTGGAATTTTTGCCTACCAAATGGAACCTTCGTCATCTACTTCCTTTCCTCGTTCCAGATGTGTGTCTTGTGTCTCAGCTCGAGAGATGTTTCTATGTCTCATTCCGTGAATTGATCGTGAGTTGCTTGATCTTCGAGAAGATCGAATCATGTAGAGTTTATTTCTATTGTCGTGTTGGATGAAGATCTCGAAAGCAAAGATGTCAAGATCAAGATGATGATCGAATCAACGTTCTTATGAAGTGCAAGTTGGATCATGAAGATCAAGTTAGCTTTGTATCCCCTCTGTCTTCTTACCTCACGTCTTGAATGTCGGGACGAGATTCTTGTTAGTGGGGGTGAGTTGTCACAACCCTAGAATTTGATTGCAAATAGTTGCAACAGCATCCATGCATCATGTCTAAATTTCTTTGAAAGTTGAAATGGGGATTGTTGAAACCCTAGCATCAAATGAATTCAACTAGGTTCAATAAAGATATTCTCAATGAACCCAAATGCCCTTTAGAAAAGTTCATGATTTTTGTTAAAGGTGAAAACCTCTGCCAAAAATGATGCACATATTTCTAGGTCGTTCTGGATTTTTGAATTAAATCATAAGGTATTTGATTTGGGCATTTAAATGCTATAATTATCTTAAATGCTCAGTGATTATGGAAACAGTTGAGGGCTATCATAAATATTCGGAAGGTGCCCACAATTATTTTCAGGATTTTTATAAGTGCTCTGGTATTTTTAATAAAGCCCAAACAACTACAGAAAAATAGAAAACAAAAAGAGATAAAAAGGAGAGAGAGAGAGAGGAAACTACCTGGGCCACCTACCTGCAGCCGCACCAGCCCAGCTCCTGTTCTGGCCCAGCCCACCAGGGGCAGCCTCGTCTTCTACCTCTTGCCAGTAGGCAGAGGAGAAGCTGGGCACGGCACACGCGTGCGCCACCTCCACCCTGCTCGCATGCCTCCTCGATGGCCTGGACGCCTCTGGCGTTGCCATGCTGACCCCCTGGATCCCCCTCGACCGCTCCCCTCTCTCCCTGCCTCGCCTCTCTCGCTCTCTCTCCCGAAGCCGAGCGGAGCCGTCGCCGCCGCTCACCGTTGCCGCGCCCTGAGCCATCGCCTCGCCTCCCCGACGTATCCCTCGTCGCCGCCACGTCGTCCTGAAGCTCCGCGCCTACTCACGCAAGCCAGGGAGCCCCACAACATCGCCGACGTCGTCGTGTTCATTGTTGGGCGCCGGAGATCATCGTCGCCGATTCATCGTCCTTAGCGCATCCCCGATCTCTCTGGTGACTCCTTCGGATCCGCTATGAGCCACTGCGTCGATCCCCCCTCTCCCCTAGCTCGTTTCCTTCCTCTAACGCCGATGCCCGTCGGAGCCGAGAGCTCTTCGCCGCCGTTCATGTCGTCGCCGTGGCCACTGTCACCTAGGGCCGCGACCGAGCACACCACCGTGCTCAGTGCAACGCCAGGACCCCAAAACCGTCACCTGTTGCTTCTGCCGTGCACCAAAGCATCGAAACTGCCAACTTCCGAGCTCCGGCCACCGCCTGTGAGCTTGCCGCGCTCGTCTCCGGCCACCCCAGCTCCCGCCATCTGCTCCATCAGCTGCGCGCGAGTAGCAGCTCTTCATAGAGCCTCCCCACGCCGAAAACCATCGCCTATGGGCGATTTCCGAAGCCCTCCGCCATCTCTGGCCTCGCCAGCGATGAGTTGCGAGTCAAATCCGGCGGGGTTGACCCCGTTTGACCAGGGATTTGACCCCCGTGGTTCCCTAACACGCGGGCTCGGCCCTGCTAATTATCTAGGATTAGTGCTAATTAAACCAGGATAGTTTAGTTAGTAACTGGCATGCGGGACCCACTGGTCAGTTTGACCTGGGCCGCTGCGTTGACCGCTGACGACAGCGTGATGTCATGCTGATGCAGTAAATCATATACTGGATTTTGTTTAATTCTAAATAACCAGAAAAATCCAGAAAATGATTTGAACTTCAAAAAATCATAGAAATTCAACCGTAGCTCAGAATGAAATAATTTATATATGAAAAATTATCAGAAAAATCCAAAGAATATGTTTATGGCATCCTCATGCATGTTTGAACAACTTATAGCCACTGTATATGACAATTTGAATAAATGGCATTTGAAATGTCTTATATGGAGTTTGAATTTGAACCTTTGGTTCAAACCAACTTCATTTAATCTGGTTGCTAGTTACATTAGCTCAATCAATAGCATATTGCCATGTCATGATCATGCATCATGTTGTTGCATCGCATTGATTGTGTTCCCTCTTGTTTGCCGGTGGTTGTTCCCCTCGGTCGATGTATGTTCCGGCGATGTGATCGATGACACAAATGAAGAGCTATATCATCTTCAGAAGTGCCAGGCAAGCAAAACCGCCTTGTTCATTCCGATACAATCCCACTATCTCGCTCCTGCTCTCTTTTACTGCATTAGGACAACAACGATTCAACTGTTACATGCTGCGGTAGTTGAACCCCTTTTCCTCTGCATGACCTGTCATTGCCACAGTAAATAGATGAAACCAACTAGCATGAGTAGAAGTTGTTTGATCCCTGATGTGCCTACCTCATTCATGCTTGTTTGTCATGCCTGCTACTGCTCAGAGTTGAGTCAGGTCTGATTCATCGGGGATGAATTGGAATGTGGTGAACATGTCCTACTGTTGAGAGCTAAGTGTGTGAACACGATTTGGTAAAGTTAGCGATGAGAGGCCATGTAGGAGTACATGGTGGGTTGTCTCATTGCAGCCGTCCTCGGGAACTAAGTTCTGTGTTTGTGATCCATGAACAGTTACTACCGCACATTGGAATGCTTAAGTGCCCCTCTCGACTTATTAATCAACCTGATCTCTGTCCAGGAGTTGCAACTAGTTTCTGGTGTTTGTAGGTAGTGTTAGTAGTCCACCAAGTTGCACCCGGTACGGGTGGGCTTGGGACAGACTAGGCACAGTGGCACGGTGTACCAAGTGGCACCCGAATGGTGGGCTTGGGAACCCTGCTCACATTGTTTGGGGCCGTGAGCGACACCGCGGCCGGATCTCCTTGCGGATGGAACCCGAATAGGCGATAAACCTGGACTAGAGACTTGTGTGGTTAGTCAGGTCGTGGCCGGCTCCCTCGCCAGGCTTTCGCTTGAAGGTTGCCGAGATACACGATGTGTACATGGTGGTAAGTGGCGAGAGCGTGTGTGAAGAGGTACACCCCTGTAGGGTTAAAATCATCTATTCGAATAGCCGTGTCTGCGGTAAAGGACTTCTGGGTTGCCTGTATAGTTCATAGACAAGTGAAAGTGGATACTCTAAACTGCGCAAGATAAGCGTGAGTGCTATGGATGGCGTTCTCGTAGGGAGACGGGAGCGGATCCATAGTGGTGTATTGATATGGTGAATATGTGGACTCGTATGCGCCACCTCAAAAGAGTTACTTGCAGTCGTAGTTTAGGATAGCCACCGAGTCAAAGCTGGCTTCCTGCAGTTGAACTCCACCACCCCCTTGTTGATACTGATGCATATGTAGCTAGTTCTGATGTAAGTCTTGCTGGGTACATTTGTACTCACGTTTGCTTAATTTATGTTTTTGCATAGAGACGTCAGTCTCACTAGTAGTTCCGCGTGGACTTAGACGTTTAGCTTGTTACCTCAACTACGATCTTGTACCCTTGGGAGGGCCTTGTAGATAGTCAGGCTTCTCAGCCTTTTTCATTTGTAGTTGTCTGTACTCAGACATGTTTATGCTTCCGCTTGTTGCCTGTATGCTCTGTATGTTGGGTCATGAGACCCATGTTTGTAATACTTGGCTCCTCGGAGCCTAATGAATAAATACTCTGAGTCATAGAGTCTTGTTGTGATGCCATGTTGTATTTGCACGTATCGAGCATATTGTGTGTATGATTGAAATGCTTGGTATGTGTGGGATCCGACAACCTAGTTGTCTATCCTTGGTAGCCTCTCTTATGGGGAAATGTTGTCTGGTGCTTCCACTGAGTCAGGGTAGTCTGCTATAGCCCGGTTTACCGGAGTCCTGCTAGCCCAGCACTACTACTCCGGAACACTTAGACTGGCCGGCATGTGATTCACATCGTTCATGTGTCTGTCCCTTCGGGGAAATGTCACGCGGTGACTTCCGGAGTCCTGCTAGCCTGCTACAGCCCGGATTCCCGGAGTCCTGTTAGGCCAGTTGCTACAGCCCGGATTCACACGCTGATGACCGACATGCTCGATGTTGTTTCATGTATGCCTGTCCCTGTAAGTTAGTGCCACTTTGGTTTCACGACTAGTCATGTCGGCCCGGATTCTCTGTCATATGGATGCTAGCGACACTATCATATACGTGAGCCAAAAGGCGCAAACGGTCCCGGGCCAGGTAAGGCGACACCCGCGGGAATACCGTGCGTGAGGCTGCAAAGTGATATGAGGTGTTGCATGCTAGATCGGTGTGACTTAGAATCGGGGTCCTGACAGATGCCACATGTCGGTCACCCTTGACGAAAGCACTTCTGTGACGCATGATTTATCATCATGGAAGTGGACACTTCCGTGAGTTTTGGTAATGTCATGGAACACTTCTACGAGTGCACAGGTATGACTATCTTGATTCTGTCATAAAATTGTCATGGATGTACATGCATGACAGAAAACGCGACCTACTGTGACAAACACGTATCATCATGGAAGTGTATTTTTTTGTAGTGACCTGTGCGCCCACCACCTCCGCCTGACTTTTGCCTCGGGTGAATCTATCTGCTCCATTGCCCAGAGGAGATACTCGATGAACTCGAACGACTGCGGCGTGACTGCCACCGAGGAGTACATCACCGCCGTATCGCTCTTTCGCATACATTGCCACATGGCCCTCACCATCCTCAAAATCTCGCACTCATTGTCAAACCAAGTAAGGATCTCCTTCAACCTGGCTAACTTTGCCTGGTTGCCGCCAGTGATCTGCCTGATTCGCTGCTGCATCCTCTCCCTAGATGTCCTTCTGAGTGGTCCGGTGCTAGCTTTGGAAGATGGGAGGAGAGACGGTGGTCTTGCAATAGAGAAGAGGGAGAGGCGAGACGGTGGTTTTGGAATGGAGATGATGGAGAGGAGAGGGGGTGGTTTTACAATGGAGAAGAGGGAGAAGCGAGACGGTGGTTTTGGAATGGAGATGATGAATAGGAGAGGAGGTGGTTTTCCAATGGAGAAGAGGGAGAGGAGCGTGCTGTCGGATTTTGGGTTCCGGCAAAACCCTTGAGGTTCGAACACTGGGGTGCGCACAAAGATCTCTCCTCCCTCTAGCTCGCATGCATTAAGATCTCACGGCCTAGCTCATCGGACCCAAAGAACAAAGGGACACAAGATTTATACTGGTTCGGGCCACCTTTGTGGTGTAATACCCTACTCCAGTGTGGTGTGGTGGATTGCCTCTTGGGCTAAGGATGAACAGTACAAGGGAAGAACAGCCTCCTGAGGAGAGGTGCTCTTGTGCTCGGTGAGCTTGTGTGGTGGTTGGTGAACTGAGTGATCGATCTGTCGCCTACGATGGTGGCTAGTCCTATCTAGAGAGGCCCTGGTCCTCCTCCCAAATATTGAGCGGGAAGGGATTCCACAACAGCTAGTTTGAAGGGGAACAGCTAGTACAAGCTATCCTGACTAAAGGTGGTCTTCGCCTGCCAAAGGCTCTGGTGGTGACGCCATCTTGGGCTCCACGGTAACCTCCGTCTTGCCGTCCTTCTGGTCTTGGTCTTGTTGCACCGATATGGAAACCTTTGCCTGATGCCTCGGGACTCCTCGCCTGCGCTTGCCCCTTTAGCACCAAAGGGGAAACAAGGACACTGTGCGCGCTGGCGCTCGCCTGGCCTTGGTCGTCATGGCTTATGTCACGGGAACCTCGCGAGGTTCCCCTTGCCTTGATCTCTCCGCCCCTCGTGAGCCAGCCTGGTGAGGCTGCCCCCGAGGAGGTCTTGCATCGTCCGCCTCGCGAGGCTTGGCCCCTCGCGAGGGTCTTGGGTGTTTGCTGGTGAAGATGGGCCATACAGGACCGCTGGTGGAGCCACGCCGTGGACCGCAAGCAGGCAAGTCTGGGGACCCCTGTTCCCAGAACACCGACAGTAGCCCCAGGGCCCAAGGCGCACTCGGACTTGGCTTTGAGGCGAAGCCAAAGGGCAAGTGCGGAGCGCTGCGGGCCCAACAGCCTGCGGCCTTGGTCGACGTGTGGCGATTGATTGGACGTGGGCGTCTCCGCTTCCCCACACCACCTCGGCAACCGCGAGACTGACAAAAGACTAGCGCGGGCAACGCTTGCCTTCATTGCCTCCTTTCGCCTTGCTCTAGATCCCCTTCCTCACTCCTTGCTTCCGAAATCTCTAGATCTGCCTCAATGCCTTCCGAACCTCCGACCAATGGCACCCCGAAAGGCCAAGGCTGCTGCGCCGCCTGCTTGGTACGAGTCGGCTCTGGACGCGCCCAATGTCTCGGAGAAGAACCTCGCCGCCACGCACCTGCTGACGACGGGGGAGAGCAACGAGAAGGGGAAGACCGAGCTCCGGGCCGGCTCTGCCGAGCCCGAGGCTCAGGGGAGCACCTTCTACCCCTTCTCATGAGTTGTGTGGTCGCGGGCCTGGTTCCGCCCTTCTCCGACTTCTTCTACGCCCTCCTCCGCCGTTACAGGTTGCAGGCCCTTCATCTCCATCCCAACTCCGTTCTTCTCTTGTCGATCTTCGCCTTCTACTATGAGGCGTACGTCGGGGTGATGCTGTCCGTGGCTCTGCTACGCCACTTCTTCTTCCTCCGAATCAACGGCGACCACACCTCTGGGTGCGCCAACTTCGTCGCAGCTGGCAAGGCCAACGTGATCTCGAAGGCCGGAAAGAAGGCCGATGGCTTCACGAGCAAGTGGGTCATGATGGATGCCAAGTGTGTCCATCCACGGTTGAGGTTGCCGACGGAGATGCCCCAGTCGGACGAGGGGTGGTCTCGCGCGAAGCTCACTAATGACCGGGTGCAGTTGGTGCTGGAGAAGATGATCGCCGACTTGAAGCCGGGCAACACGAAGACGGCGAAGCCGACGGGGGCCATGCTCCTGAGGGATTTCCTAATGATGTGCATGGCTCCGCTCCAAGCTCGCTCGCGCCCCTTGTGGAAGCTTGAGGGCACGGAGGACAAGCTCCTCTTGAGCCCGGCGGCCTTACCTGAAGAAGAGCTAGTTGTGGCCCTCCGCCTCCTGGTCGGAGATGATCAGGAGTACCCGCCGAGTGCCTTCGTTCCTTTGTTCCTTCGCGAGGATGGGGCGCAGGTCGCGGCCGCCATGCCCACCTTTGACGGCCGTGGGCTGGTGCGGCCGGCGCCCCCTGGGGTTTCGGTGGTGATGACGCCGGTGGACCTGTCTTCTGGTTATTCCGGCAGGGAGGGGGAAGAGGAAGAAGACGAGGAGCATGACTCGGAGGCGACCCCCGAGGGGATGGGGGAGACCTCCCCCTGCGCAAGGCCGACATCCTCCGCACCTTGCCTGACGATGACGACAAAGCCGATGACCTTCTAGAGAGGGAGGAGCCGCCCATGGCTGGGGGCTCCTCGAGGCCCAAGGCCAGCCCCCAGAGGAAGTCACCGACCGAGGTTCCGACGAGGGGCAGGTCGGCGCCGATCTCCCGAGATGATGCTTCCGCTCCGACACCGCCTGGGGCTGCTTTCGGCCCATCTGCTGCCGCTTCTTCTGCTCCTGGAGCCAACGCCCCCGTGCCTTCGACTGCGAGGCTCTCAGGCTTCAAGCTTAAGAGTCGGAGGGACTACGCTGCGGTGGATCAGTAAGTGTTCTTGCCCCGCCTTGTTCTTGCTTATGCTGCTGATCCTTAATGCTGCTCCGTTGTGCAATTAGGCCGACGCCCGTGGGGAAGAAGAGGAAGGGGAAGCAGTGGTGCTGCTCGGGACCAATCAGCCTGCCGTAGCTGCGTCTCCCTCCGCGGAGAAGGGGCAGTGTCGATGCTCGCGCCTCTCCGGCTTGATCGTCCTCGTGAGGCCTGGGGGAGCATCCTCGGGAGGAGTCAGCCCACGTGGCCTCGCTGGCTCCGGAGGCGCCGGTGTCCGGCTCGGCTGCTGGGGTCCCCAAAGCTCAGGAGCCCCCAATCTCCCAGGCTATGGTGACGATGTTGCCTCCTCCTCCTGCTGCTGCACCGCTGGTTCCGGATCCTTCCGCCTCCCCTGACGTCTTGGAGCGCGCTCTTTCTGAGATGACCCGGCTGTGAGAAGATCTTCAAGGGCGCCGACCCCCACCTGGTAGCCGGGCGCTTGGAGGTGGTCTCTGGCTAGCTTCACTCATACGTGTCCGTTCGGGCGGCGCTGAGCCAGGCCGCGGCGACCTCCGAGAAGGACAGGCAGGCCGCCGCCCAAGCCGCGGCTGCTCGTGAGGTGGCGCTGAAGGATGTCGAGGCCGCCCATGATCGCTGCCGGGCGCTGGAGGCCGAACTGAAGACTCTGCGCAACGAGCGTGCGGAAGAAGCTCGTGGCCGCAAGGTGGAGGAGGAGAACATGAAGGCCCGGGAGGACACCATCAAGGACCACGACGCCGAGCTAGAGCAGTTGGCGAAGGCGCAGGCCACGGAGCGCAGCCGGCTGGAGAAGCTGGAGCAGGGGGTGGAAGCGGGGAAGGCCGAACTTGATGCCAAGGCGAAGGTCCTGGCCGAGGACCGCGCGGCCTTCGAGCTCCTCGAGGAGACGTCCCGCATGGCACTGCGGGCACTCTACAAGAAGGGCTTGGAGAAGGCGCAGACCACCGACGAGGACGGCCCCGCCCAGCTGCTTCCCTATCTGGTCGAGGCGCTTGAGGAAGTAGTGAGCGGCATCGGCCCCATGGCAGAGGCAGAAGTCCGCATTCTTTCCTCAGTCGCGTTGACGCGTGTCTTCAACCACCTCCATCTTTGTGATCCCGCCGCCAACCTCGACGAGCTGCTGGAACCTGTGGATAACAAGCACCGCGCAGCTGCTGCCAAGGCTGTGAAGGGCCAGGTGGAAGCTTTGCTGAAGAAGTCCCGCGCCTTCGACCCTGCGCCCCCAACTGGTGGTGCTGCTGAGCCTGCAACTCCAGCAGGCGGCACAGGTGAGGGCAACGCTACTGTGGAAGAAGCATCCCTTGCAGGTGACGGCGGGGTCCAAGGATGACGAGGTGACCTGCTAGCGGCTCCTTTCCTGTTTAACTCTTGCAACATGCACCATGCCTCGTGGAGGCGTTTAAACTTGAGTTTGGTATTGGGAGAACAGTATGTCTTGTAATATTTGCCTGAGATTTTGCGATTTCCTTCCCGTTTGCTTTACGTTCTACGTCGGCAGGGCCCGACCCCGCGCATACCTCAGCAGCTGTTGGGTCGTCCGGATCACCAGGACGAGACCAAGGAGTGACGGGCTACGTGGCAAGTTAGGCTCCTGAGTCGCGATGCTCAGGAGTCCCCCTTGACGCACAAACAGCTTATGGAAAGGAGATGCAGGAATAGGTCTAGTGTTCTGCGTCGGCAGGGCCCAGCCCCGCGCATACCTCGACCGCCGTTGGGTCGTCCGGACCACCAGGACGAGACCAAGGAGTGAGGGGCTATGTGGCTAGTTAGGCTCCTGAGTCGCGATGCTCAGGAGATCCCCTTGACGCTCAAATGACCTTCGTACCTTTTCCCTCGCCGAGGCTCGGCTCGGGAGGGGCGCGCGACGAACAGGTCCGGGGGACCTGGCAGAGCGACGTACGCTTGGGTGTGACCTGAGCGCGGTCCCCGTGCCCAGCCCCCTCGCGTGACTCTCCCGAGGGGAGGTGTTGCGATGAGGCCAGACACTAAGCTCAAGGGCTCCCTGAGGTTGATACGGCCAGGGGCCGCCCTCAGTTGTTTATCACCAGCGCGGAGCATAGCACTTCCGCACTTGCACGGGCATAACCGCTCCTCGGTAGTGTCGACTGCCAGCGCGGAGCATGGTGCTTCCACTGGTGCGTGGGAGGGGACTCCCTATTGTGGAGAGCCCCCGGGGCGTGTACAGCCCCGCCCTGGCACGTGGCTTGCATGGCAGGGCTAGACGAGGTGTGTTTGGCACCCGTGAGCCAGCGCGGGACTCACGAGGCCCTACCTCAAGGCGGGTTGCACCTGGTCTTGGTTCTTGATGGCTGTGGTGTTCCTGCGAGATGGTTAGACAACCTGCACCGAACGAATCTCCTGAGGTTATCACATGAGAAGGCCAAGCACCAACGACCCCAGGAGGTGACGTGAACGGGGCCGGCCCGCCAGACAGAGCTCAGCCGTTGGATTTATCGATGCTGCAGGGACGGGCCCGAGCACATACGCCGTGCCTAGCCTTCTTATGCGAAGGATCCTGAAGAAAGACGATCGGCGCGCGGCTCCCGTGGTGGGTGATAATCAAGAAGGTGATAATCATAGATAGATTATGCATGGAAAGAGAACTAGCTTAGGTAAATGCAGGAACGATACACACCACTTGGTTGGACCCAAGCGGCTTGGGGAGGATGCAGCCCGAGGGGCGCCCCCAGCAGAGTAAGCTAAAGATGCAAAAGGATACATGTCGCAGGGGTAGGCCCACGCAGCCTGGGAATAATGCAGCCCGAGGGGCGCTCCCAGCTAAATAAAATTGGAAAATGTCACCTGGTTCCGTTGTCGAAGGGGCGTTGGGGTGGCAGAAGACACGTGACGAAGGGGTTGCTCCTCACGAGCCACCGGGGCCCTGAGCCTCGGGAGGCTCTATGGGTCCAGGCGGTTCCTTGAGGACCATCTTCATATCCTCTAGGATTGCGTGATGCCTGGCCTCCCGAGCCGCCAGGGCGCTCCACAGGCTGCGCTGATAGGCGGCCACCATGCTCGGCAAGCTGAACGGCATGCGAACATAGCTGTGGGGCGGGCCCTCGCAGCGTCCCACACGCGAAGGCCAGAAGAGCTCCTGAGATGCGGCCCTGTTAAGCCCTGGGATGTCGATGTAGATGCGCAGCCCGCCATCCTCGCCTGGATGGGGAGCCGCGCCAGGTGGGCGGCGGTCGCCGCGCATGGCTCTTGCTTCTTGAAGTTCCTGGGTAGTCTGGGTGACGAACTCTTGAGCACCAGGCGCTCCTCGCCTGGTGCCCTCCTGAGGGAAACGTGCCACAAAGCACGCCTCCATGTGGTGCCCAAGCGCCTCCCTCGTGATGTTGGCTAGGTCTGAGGCCCTCCAGAAGAGAGCCCCCGAGCCCTGCCCAAGGAGGGCGCTAGGCGCGCCTTCCTATCCGCGAGAGGGAGGCGCCCCATCTGAGGGCGCAGGTCTTGAGGTGGTGCTGCTGGCGACGCCGCTCTCCTGAGGCCCTGCACGGAGCAGCTGCTTCTTCTTCTTGGGGATGGCCTCAGGAGGGTGTAGTATTCCTTCGTTGTCGGGGTCTTCGATTGCTGCCGCCTGGGAGGCACGCTCAAGGGAGCACACTCCATCCTTCTCCTCACAGGCGACTGCGATGACACCCCCAGTCCCTGGCATCTTGAGGACGTTGTAGCCGTGGTGGGTCACTGCCATGAACTTGGCCAACACTGGATACCCGAGGATGGCATTGTACGGCAGACGAATGTGGGCGACGTCGAAGTCAATGAGCTCGGTGTCGTAGTTATCGCGTCCACCGAAGGTGACAGGGAGGCGGACCTGCCCGATCGGGGTGGTGGAACCATCAGTCACTCCTGAGAAAGGCTTGGTCGGCTGAAGCTGGTCATAGGGTACTTGAAGGCGATCGAACGTATCGATGGACAGGACATTGAGCCCCGCACCACCATCGATGAGGGTCTTGGTGACTTGGACGTTGCCGATGACAGGCGAGCAGAGCATTGGGAGAGCACCAGCGGTCGCGGCGCACTTGAGCTGGTCTGCCGAGCTGAAAGTGATGGCGTACTTGGACCGCCTGAGTGGGTGCGTGGCCTCGAGCCGGGGAAGGACTGTTGGGGAACGTAGTAATTTCAAAAATTTCCTACGCACACGCAAGATCATGGTGATGCATAGCAACGACAGGGGAGCGTGTTGTCCATGTACCCTCGTAGACCGACAGCGGAAGCGTTATCACAACGCGGTTGATGTAGTCGTACGTCTTCACGATCCGACCGATCAAGTACCGAACGCACGGCACCTCCGAGTTCAGCACACGTTCAGCTCGATGACGTCCCTCGAACTCCGATCCAGCCGAGTGTTGAGGCAGAGTTTCGTCAGCACGACGGCGTGGTGACGATGATGATGTTCCACCGACGCAGGGCTTCGCCTAAGCTCCGCAACGGTATTATCGAGGTGTAATATGGTGGAGGGGGGCACCGCACATGGCTAAAATATCGTATATCAAGTGTGTGTTCATGGGGTGCCCCCTGCCCCCGTATATAAAGGAGCAAGGGGGAGGCCGCCGGCCTAGGGAGGAGAGGCGCGCCAGAAGGGGGAGTCCTACTCCCACCGGGAGTAGGACTCCTCCTTTCCTTGTTGGAATAGGAGAAGGGAAGGGAGAAGGAGAAAGAAGGAAGGGGGTGCCCCCCTTCCCTAGTCCAATTCGGACCAGACCATGGGGAGGGGCGCGGCCACCTTTTGAGGCCTTTCTCTCCTTTCCCGTATGGCCCATTAAGGCCCAATACGAATTCCCATAACTCTCCGGTACTCCAAAAAATACCCGAATCACTCGGAACCTTTCCGATGTCCGAATATAGTCGTCCAATATATCGATCTTTACGTCTCGACCATTTCGAGACTCCTCGTCATGTCCCTGATCACATCCGGGACTCCGAACAACCTTCGGTACATCAAAACATATAAACTCATAATATAACTGTCATCGTAACTTTAAGCGTGCGGACCCTACGGGTTCGAGAACTATGTAGACATGACCAAGACACCTCTCCGGTCAATAACCAATAGCGGAACCTGGATGCTCATATTGGTTCCTACATATTCTACGAAGATCTTTATCGGCCAGACCGCATAACAACATACGTTGTTCCCTTTGTCATCGGTATGTTACTTGCCCGAGATTCGATCGTCGGTATCTCGATACCTAGTTCAATCTCGTTACCGGCAAGTCTCTTTACTCGTTCCGTAATACATCATCCCGCAACTAGCTCATTAGTCACAATGCTTGCAAGGCTTATAGTGATGTGAATTACTGAGTGGGCCCAGAGATACCTCTCCGACAATCGGAGTGAAAAATCCTAAACTCGAAATTCGCCAACCCAACAAGTACCTTTGGAGACACCTGTAGAGCACCTTTATAATCACCCATTTACGTTGTGACGTTTGGTAGCACACAAAGTGTTCCTCCGGTAAACGGGAGTGGCATAATCTCATAGTCATAGGAACATGTATAAGTCATGAAGAAAGCAATAGCAATATACTAAACGATCGGGTGCTAAGCTAACGGAATGGGTCAGGTCAATCACGTCATTCTCCTAATGAGGTGATCCCATTAATCAAATGACAACTCATGTCTATGGCTAGGAAACATAACCATCTTTGATTAACGAGCTAGTCAAGTAGAGGCATACTAGTGACACACTGTTTCTCTATGTATTCACACATGTATTATGTTTCCGGTTAATACAATTCTAGCATGAATAATAAACATTTATCATGATATAAGGAAATAAATAATAGTTTATTATTGCCTCTAGGGCATATTTCCTTCAGTCTCCCACTTGCACTAGAGTCAACAATCTAGTTCACATCGCCATGTGATTTAACATCAATAATTCACATCACCATGTGATTAACACCCATAGTTCACATCTCTATGTGACCAACACTCAAAGGGTTTACTAGAGTCAATAATCTAGTTCACATCGCTATGTGATTAACACCCAAAGAGTACTAAGGTGTGATCATGTTTTGATTGTGAGATAATTTTAGTCAACGGGTCTGTCACATTCAGATCCGTAAGTATTTTGCAAATTTCTATGTCTACAATGCTCTGCACGGAGCTACTCTAGCTAATTGCTCCCACTTTCAATATGTATCTAGACCGAGACTTAGATTCATCTAGATTTAGTGTCAAAACTTGCATCGACGTAACCCTTTACGACGAACCTTTTGTCACTTCCATAATCGAGAAACATATCCTTATTCCACTAAGGATAATTTTGACCTGTCACGACCGGTTTTTCAATAAAATAATTATTGAGAGACCAATCCCTTTTACGGACCAGCGAGGAAGAATTCCTTCTCACTGGTAGACAATATCTTGGTCACAGAAAAAAAATACCAGGAGTACTAAATATAATACAAGGTTGAGCCGAGACTGCCCAACAATTTATTACATGCACGCCGCTAAAACAAAACGGCGGATAGGGTGGCAACTACTAACTCACGATAATAACAGTGGTGGAAATATCACCGCGAAGCGAGTGATATGATTCCAGAAGACTACAGCTCTTCGAGCGTCGGAGTGAGGCTCGAGGAGACTTATTGCGGGTGGCGGAAGCGTATACAATACAAGTGACCAATATCCGGGATCGCGCAGGACTGACTGGGACTCCTCTAGGCATCGGACGCGCTATCAAACTCTTCATCCAAGAGATCGCCTTCGTCAACATCTAGCCAAATCAACAAGCCAGGTGAGTACTATGAAAGTACTCGCAAGACAGTTCGGACATAAGATATAACAAATGTAAACATGAAGCAAATGAACAAGTTAACCAGTGCGATCAGACATAGAGATAATAAATACTGGGTGCCAAGCGAGGGTCTGAATGACGCCTCGAGCAGAAACTGCAGAATAGTAATACTGGTGCCAAACGAGTGTCTGAAAGACTCCTCGAGCGGAAAATGCGGAATAATAATACTGGTGCCAAACGAGTGTCTGAAAGACTCCTCGAGCGGAAAATGTGGAATAATAATACTGGTGCCAAACGAGTGTCTGAAAGACTCCTCGAGCGGAAAATGCGGAATAATAATACAGGTGCCAAACGAGTGTCTGAAAGACTCCTCGAGAGGAAAATGCAGAATAATAATGCGGGTGCCAAACGAGTGTCTGAAAGACTCCTCGAGAGGAAAATGCAGAATAATAATGCCACAGTCGGGCGTCGGGGCGACACCACATAAAGGGCTTATAACAGAACATAAAGACAGTACATGCCGCAGTCGGACGTCTGAGCGACATCACATAAAGGGCTTATATTGTAGCTCAATAATACAATAGTTCGGGAATATTATTTATCACAAGCATGAGACAAGTATAAAGTTAGTCCATCCACAGAAATAACAATAAATCTGAATTTACCACTTGAGCTTGTTCACCGGGGACAAGATTTTCACACGGATAGATATGGATATAACGTTTACACTACTTGATCATGGATACGATGATTTGGAAAGAATTGACTCTGCAGAGTTTGTACTTAACCACAGCCAACGGATTTCAGTAGTCACGGGGACTAGTTCCGTCTACGGTGTTTTGGAAGAAACACGTCTAACCAGTACACACCCAATTCAACTATCCAAAGCCAGGGATCACCCTCGGCATCGTTCAAGAAAAACCTTGAGACGGGGAGGCTACAACCTCGCGTAGCATGGGATCAAATTTCTATACGCGCGCTTTAAGGGGGTGCCCCCCCTCTCGGTCCCAACCGAAAACACCCATGCCCCCTGACCGGATGACTGGCTTTAATCCTGGGCCAAGGTACCATCATCCCGGCCTCTCTGTTTGGTGTGTACACGGAAAGAGGTTACCAACTTACTAAACCGCATCCTGGCAATGAGATATGTGGTAGCACGGAAAGGGGCAAGAACGATAACGTGGCTCCAACCACGTTAACGTCGGAGGAAGTCGGATGACGCAAGGCTGGTATGCTACAACAGTACCACCTTGCTGCCCTTCATGTCACCACATGATTTGGCCATCTCTCATCAGAGATCATCGCAACTTTGGAACATGCGGGTAAAGAACGATAACGTGGCTCCAACCACGTTAACGTCGGAGAAAGTCGGATGACGCAAGGCTGGTATGCTACAACAGTACCACCTTGCTGCCCTTCATGTCACCACATGATTAGGCCATCTCTCATCAGAGATCATCGCGACTTTGGAACAACCGGGTCGTTGCCTTACAAGCAACGAGGTATTTACCGATACTCATATGCCACGCACAAACTTTCATGCAAACATGCAAAACACCTGTCATATCAAATGTTCAAAACATTCTTGCCTGGTTCGGAGAAGTCGGAGTCTAGCTCGGCGAAGTTCGCGGTTCCTTCACCTCTCCCGGAACCTACGGCAATCACGAAACGGGTACTAACGTAAAAACCAACACATGCACAGAAACTTTTCCAAATATTTTTCAAATAAATCCCATAAAAAACTAGACAAAATTTGAAGATTGTCAGAAAAAGAATCATTCAAAAATTCCTTTTTATTAAAAATTTATAAAGGTTTCTGTCCAGGGACTTATCTGTAATGAAACAGAAATGTTCCAGGGTTTTAACTGAGAAAACAGAAAACGCTTCGGTTGGGAATGCGCAAGCGCAAAGGAGAAAACGTATTTTGCCTGAAGGCGCCAACAGAAAACGGTTCGCGAATAAAGGAACAGAGTCTGACACACGGGGTCCACATGTCAGGTTTGAAAAGCTCGCCGGCGCCCGAAGACTGCGGTGGACGCCGGCGTCGAACCACGGCGAGTTAGGAGAAACGGAGGCTACCAAGAGCTTCAGCGTCTTCTTCCGCGTCGGTGGGTGGTGGACTCGTCCAACGGGGAGCACCACGTCGACGGCGACACTATCTTCGGCGGACGGCGGCTCGGGTGAGGATGGGGAACTCCGGTGGAGGGCTACAAACTACGAATTGAGGCGCGGGTCAGAACGAGTGATGCAAGGTGAAGCTACTGGCAAGAGAATGGAGGCGGAGGAGCGCACACGGGGGCGAATCGGGCTGGATCCCGTGGCGGGTCGCGGCGGCCGGAGTCGAGGAAGGAGACCTCCTCGGGGCTCTACTAGTGGCTAGGCTTGCTCTAGGGGAAGTGCAGGGATGGTGGGTGCTCGAGTTGAAGCTCGGGGCCTCTATTTATAGGCAGGTCGACGGGGTGGCCGTGAACGGAGAATCTCCGACGAGCGATTACGGCGGAGCAGTGGATTGGCAGGTGGTTTGAGCGGCCAGGCAGCATCAGTGGAGGTTATTGGAGTCGTTTTACAGCTAAACGGAGATGGTCTTGGCGTAATGGCGTCGGTCCACGGTGAGGTGACCGCGCGGGCTCAACGGCGGCAGAGAGCGCGCTCCGCGCCCTGCGGTTCACGACGAGAGCGGCAGCGCATTCGGGGGAGTGGAAGGCCACGTGGCGGGCTCCGGTGGTTTGGGCGGCGCTGGGTGGCGTCGTCGGCGCCGTGTCTCCCGCTGGCGTCCGCAAAGCCGCCGCCGGCGTCGGTCACGGGGTGGCGCACCTTCTGCTGCTCGTCACCGACGCCCGCAAGGCGCCAGGCGTTCGTGCGGTGCAGGAACAAGAGGGCGAGGACGAGGAGCAAGGCGACGCAGTGGTACTGGCGAGATCGATGCCCTTCTCTGAAGAAAACGACAGCAGCCACTGCAGTGTTCTCTGAACTTTCTGAACTTGACATAGACAGTGCACTGCGGGTGTTCGACAGAAGGTTTTGGCTATGAGATAAATTTTTCTGGAGCTGTAACTTGGTGACATGACCACTCAACGCACCCAGAGGCTGCCTGATTTTACTTGGAATTTTTGGAGGAGGTTTTGAATGAATTTCACCAAATTTGACAAATCTGGTCCAAACTTGCAGTAGGTGTAGTTTGAAAATTTTGAACTGAAGACCAGTGGATCTTCATGGTTCTAGGTTGAGGGTTCAAAGGACTAGGAGGGGAAGAAGGTTTGGGGCCAAAAATCAAGACAGAAAGTGGAGTTCCTTTGCAAATCTCCAAGTGCTAGAAAAGAAGGCAGAAATTTATTTGAATAGAATTTGAATGGAAATAATCACATGGGGAGGTTCAACTTGCTGGATTTGATGCAAATCATGATCCAAAGGTGAGGAAGTGGTTAGGAGAGAGGATTTGCACTAATGCCATGGCAAGAAGGAATTGTTGAAAGTGGCAAAGGACTTTCCAAAAGCCATAGTGCAAATTCAAAAAGATTTTCAAAAGTTATTTTCCCAAATGAAAAACATTTTGTCTTGAGTCCAAATGAAAAGCAAGAACTTCCAAGATCAAAGGCAGATCTTGGGTGAATCCAAACAAGACTTTTGCCATAAAGAAAAATGTATGAGAGGGAGAGTTCTCTTGAAGAAAAATTTAAATCACTCCCCTCAAGTCAAATAAAATCTTTTGAAAAATCCAAATAAAAACTTGGGTGTCACAACACCTACCCCCTTAGGAAAAATCTCGTCCTCGAGATTTCTGCTGATCCTCAAATAGGTATGGATACTCTGCCCGGAGGAAATCTTCCCTTTCCCATGTGGCTTCATCCTCAGTGTGGTTGCTCCACTGAACCCTGAAAAATTTCGTCGTTTTCTGACGGGTCCTCCTTTCAGACTCTTCTAAAATCTTTACTGGTCTTTCTCTGTAGGTGAGATCTAGTTGCATATCAATGTCCTCATGAGGTACATGTTTTTCTGGGTTGCTCACACATTTTCTTAACTGTGAGACGTGGAACACGTCATGGACGTCTGACAGCTCCTTGGGGAGGTCTAGTTGGTAGGTCACCGTGCCTCTTCGTGCCTTTACACAAAATGGTCCAATAAATCTTGGGGCTAGCTTCCCCTTTATTTTGAACCATTGCAGACCCCTCATAGGAGATACTCGGAGGTATATGGAATCACCGGGTTCAAAGCTGACCTCACGGTGCTTCTGATCATAGTAGCTCTTTTGGCGGCTCTGTGCTGTCTTGAGTCTGTCCCTGATTTGTTTAACCTTCTCCTCGGCCTCTTTAAGCATATCTGGGCCGAAGATACGGCTGTCACCTATCTCTGACCAATTCAGAGGGGTACGACACCTTCGTCCGTACAACGCTTCAAAGGGTGCCATTTGCAAGCTGGCTTGGTAACTGTTGTTGTAAGCAAATTCGGCATACGGCAAACTCTCTTCCCAACTGGATCCATAGGTGAGCACACAGGCTCTTAGCATATCCTCTAGGATTTGGTTTACATGTTCTGTTTGTCCATCAGTCTGAGGGTGATATGCTGTACTGAAAGCTAGTTGCGTGCCCAGAGCTTGTTGTAGGTGATCCCAAAATTTGGAGACGAATTGGGTGCCTCGGTCTGATATTATAGTCTTTGGGACTCCGTGCAAGCAAACTATACGGGGGAGATAAAGTTTTGCCAGTCTTTGTGTGGAGTAGGTAGTCTTCACGGGAATGAAATGAGCAACCTTGGTTAGTCGGTCTGTGATGACCCATATGGCATCATTTCCGCGTTGTGATCGGGGTAATCCGACAATGAAGTCCATTCCTATTTCATCCCATTTCCACTCCCGTATCCTGTTAGGCTGGAGTAGCCCTGCTGGCTTTTGGTGCTCGGCCTTGATGCGCTGACACGAATCGCAACAAGCAATGAATGTGGCTATATCTCTTTTCATACCGTGCCACCAAAATCTTTCCTGGATGTCCTTGTACATTTTGGTTCCTCCAGGATGGATCGAGTATGGGGCGGTGTGGCTTTCCGTCAAGATCTGTTGCTTGAGTTCCTCAATGTTAGGTACGCAAAGTCTGTCTCGGTACCATAATGTTCCTTCACTGTCTGTGACGAACTCTGAAGTCTTACTAAGATTCATTTTCTTCTTTATGCCTTCGATGCTGGGATGTCCCTGTTGAGCCTTCTTAATTTGTTCCACCAGGGTGGGTTGTATCTCCAGGTTCGATACGGTGCCCTCAGAGACTAACATCATGTTGAGCCTAGTGAACTCTCGCTGAAACTCAAGCCTCAAATTTTGCTGACCGTCACTGTCCGGGCTGGGGTTTCGACTAAGGGCATAGGCCACTACATTTGCTTTCCCTGGGTGGTAGTGAATACCGACGTCATAGTCCTTGACTAGTTCCAACCAGCGTCGTTGGCGTAAATTCAGCTCTGGCTGTGTGAAAATATATTTGAGGCTCTTATGGTCCGTATATATTTCACTGCGATTTCCCAACAGAAAGTGCCTCCATTCCTTGAGTGCATGTATAACTGCTGCTAGCTCCAAGTCATGTGTTGGGTAATTTTCCTCATGTTTTTGCAGCTGCCTGGAGGCATATGCGACAACTTTGCCATCCTGCATTAGTACGCATCCGAGACCTTTTCGGGACGCGTCACAATACACTTCAAAGCTCTTGTGTATGTCTGGCACAGTTAAGACCGGTGCGGTTGTCAGCTTCTTCTTGAGTTCTTGGAAGCTCTGCTCACATGCTTCCGTCCATACAAATTTCTTGTCCTTCTTGAGTAACTGTGTCATAGGTTTTGCCACAGTGGAGAATCCTTCAATAAATCTCCTGTAATATCCGGCCATTCCTAGGAAACTCCGCACATCTGTAACATTGGCGGGTGGCTTCCAGTCTAGTATGGCCTTGACTTTTTCTGGGTCTACGGCCACGCCTTCTTGGTTCAATATATGGCCCAAGAAACCAACTTGTCTTAGCCAAAATTCGCATTTGCTAAATTTGGCGTACAACTGATGTTTCCTCAATTCTCCCAAAACAATCCTGAGGTGCTCAGCATGCTCTTCTGGTGTCCTTGAGTAAACCAGAATATCGTCAATGAATACCACCACAAATTTGTCCATGTATTTCATGAACACTTTGTTCATGAGGTGGACGAAATATGCGGGGGCGTTCGTTAGTCCAAAAGGCATCACTGTAAACTCGTATAACCCATATCTGGAAGTGAATGCTGTCTTGGGGATATCTTCTGTCCGTACCTTCAGTTGATGGTATCCTGATCTCAAATCAATCTTTGAAAATACCTTGGCTTGTGCGAGCTGGTCAAACAAATCATTTATCCGTGGCATCGGATATTTGTTTTTGATGGTGACCATATTGAGGGCTCGATAGTCTATACACAGTCTCAGTGTCCCATCCTTCTTCTTGGCGAACAACACAGGCGAACCCCATGGTGAGGAGCTGGCTCGTATAAACCCTTTGTCCAATAATTCCGTTATCTGCTTCTTCAACTCCACCAATTCTGAGGGTGCCATTCTATACGGCTTCTTATAGATGGGAGCGGTGCCAGGTGCTAGTTCAATGCTGAATTCTATTTCTCGGTCTGGTGGCATGCCTGGTAGTTCTTCAGGGAACAGATCAGGAAACTCGCATACCACTGGAACTTTTCTCAGTTCTGCAATGTCCATCTTGTTCAGCTTTGGCTGCTGTGATCGCGGCCTTTCTTGGGCGGAAACCCTTATCGTCTTGCCGTGATGGTGGGTGAGAATCACTGTCCGATTGAAACAGTCGATGAATCCTTTGTTGGTGGTCAACCAGTCCATCCCTAAAATGACATCCAGTCCTTTACTTTCCAACACGATGAGATTCGCGTGGAATTGTAGTCCTTCGAACTCAATGACCACTCCTTGGCAGTAACCCTGAGCGATTTGCTTATTTCCGGGGGACTTGATGATCATAGATTTTTCCAAGGGAAGTATCGGAAAACCGTGTTGCGAAACAAAACTCTTCGAAACGAACGAATGGGAAGCTCCAGAATCAAACAAAACCGTGGCAGGTACTGTGTTGACAGGGAACGTACCGAGCACGATGTCTAGGGCATTCTGCGCTTCTTCCCTGGTCACATGGTTCAGGTGACCCTTCCTGTGGTTGTTGCTGGGGTTGAAGTTGTTGCGCTTGGGGGCGGGATTGTTTCCACCATTGTTCGGCTTGGGTGCCGAGTCTCTTGGCTTCGGGCACTGTTTAGCATAATGCCCTTGTTGACCACAAGCATAGCAGGTGACCCCTGGACGGTATGTGAACTCCTTGTCCCTGGCATGAAATTGTCCGACGGGCCCTGGCTCGGTAGTCATGGATCTCCTTGCGTCTGTCCTTGGGACCTTAGTCTTGCCTCGGTTGCAGCGGGCAAGAGTCGTCTTGTCCCTCTTCCGCTTACGGATATCTTCCAGACTACGGCGCTCATTCTCCAAGGTGATGGCCTTGTCCACCAGCGTCTTAAAATCCGGAAAGGTGTGTACAATCAGTTGGCATCTCAGTGCTGGTGCCAGGCCGTCCAGGAATTTTTCCACCTTTTTTCTTTCTGTCACGTGCTCGTCGTAGGCATAACGAGACAGCTGAGTGAACTGACCATTGTACTCTGTCACTGACATGCCTCTTTGCTTCAGGTCATCAAACTCTCTCTTCTTGATCTTTAGGATGCTCCTGGGGATGTGTGCCCCACGGAAGCCTTCCTTGAATTTTTCCCAGGTGATGTTGTGTTCCCTGGGATGCATGTGTAGGAAGTTTTCCCACCATGCTGAGGCTGCTCCAGTA
This sequence comes from Triticum aestivum, assembly GCF_018294505.1. NCBI lineage: Eukaryota > Viridiplantae > Streptophyta > Magnoliopsida > Poales > Poaceae > Triticum > Triticum aestivum. The sequence goes on along the minus strand of NC_057799.1, from coordinate 423,753,886 downwards.
AGGTAGTGTGGTGCATAAAGCACCTTCTCATGATCTGAGCACTGAGCAATAATCAGTTTCCTTTCAATCTCACGAAGCCAATCATCGGCTTCCAGCGGTCTGTCGGTGTGAGCAAAAGTTGAGGGGCGAGTCTTCTGTAACTCAGATAACTTGGAATGGGGTTGATAGGGTTCACGGTGGTTTCCCATGTTGATGACATGGTTCATCATCTCTTGGTGCTGTTGCTGGCTTTGCTCGAAGAGACGGCATACTTGAGACAGTGCTGCTTCGCTGTCTTGTTGGCTGGACTGACCCTGAGTGAAATTGTTGCTGGTCTGTGTCCCGTAAACCTCTTCTGGCTGATTGGGCATGGAGCGAGTCCACGGGCGAGACATTTTTCCAGTCTGGGGTATTATTTGCAAAACCCATGAGAAAATTGTGTAGCACAAAAAATCTCGCAAAGGCAATAATCAAAAGGCTTCAAGGTTTTCAAAGAAACACAAATGATTTTTCATGGAGAAGAAGTGCTTAACATAAATCTTACATGAGAAAAGCAAACACAAGATACAGCACTCAGGATGCGCGTACACAATCCTGACATGTTATTAAAAACTAGCGTACTACTCCGGAAGGCAGCAAACACACCAATACAAACTAGCGTACGAATAAAACAGCACACCATACAGGCAGACATAACACGCGGCTACTCGGTGCTCTCAGTCGGAGATGGTGAAGATCTCCTTCCCCTTGCCGATGGCAAGGCTCAGCGGTCCAGGAGAATCAACTTCCACCTCCTCTCTAGCTGGCTCCTGGCGCGCGACGCTGCGCTGCGGTGATGGTGCGGGGGCGACTGGTGGTAGAGCGTGTGCGGCAGGCGGTGCGGCTCTGACTGGAGTAGGAGCGATGACTCGGTCGAACTCCTCAGTGGTAGGCAGACGGCGAGCGGTGGCCAAAACGGCCGGTGCATACGAGGTTGAAGACGAGACGAATGTCAGAGGCAGCGCCGTGTGGAGAAGCTCCTTCCTGCTGGCAGGACCGCCCCGGACTAAATCCATGCGGGCAGCCACAAGATCATCTACGAGGTTGTCGAAAGACTCCTCCAGAGCCTTGAGATACTCCACAACCATCTCGATGGCTTCATCTCGTTCTCCCCGATGGCAGGCGAACGCATAGTGGCTGGTGTAGGGCACATGGCATGGGAGGTAGCGGTAGCGACGAGTCTTCATCGTAGGAAGGATGTCCCGAAGGCGAGCTATCGCCTCACGGGCAGCCATCTGCATGGCATGCCTCTCCGTAGGCATGGCCCTTCCCACAAAACGGAAGTGGCGAGCAGCAGATCGTCCTCCCTTGAACTGCACCATAGCTTGGTGCATAGACACGTCGTCACTGAGCTTGTGCTGATAGAGTGTGAACTCCGGGCGAGCTGCTGGCCCGATCGCGAGTTTGGTGATGGAGACGAGGAGCTTGACAAACCCCTCGGGCACGTTGGTGAACACTCGATTCTCACAGCTGCTGCCAGCCATCTACAAAAGTAGGCAAAAATTCTGAGTAGTCATGTCATAAATTTATGATGACCAACAGAAAATAGCTACAATTGCAAAATGCTGAAAAAGCACAAAAGACGCTAATAACCGATTAGCGATCGCACCTAGTGGCTTCCTATAGTCAGCCTGGCTCTGATACCAAGCTTGTCACGACCGGTTTTTCAATAAAATAATTATTGAGAAACCAATCCCTTTTACGGACCAGCGAGGAAGAATTCCTTCTCACTGGTAGACAATATCTTGGTCACAGAAAAAAAATACCAGGAGTACTAAATATAATACAAGGTTGAGCAGAGACTGCCCAATAATTTATTACATGCACGCCGCTAAAACAAAACGGCGGATAGGGTGGCAACTACTAACTCACGATAATAACAATGGTGGAAATATCACCGCGAAGCGAGTGATATGATTCTAGAAGACTACAGCTCTTCGAGCGTCGGAGTGAGGCTCGAGGAGACTTATTGCGGGTGGCGGAAGCGTATACAATACAAGTGACCAATATCCGGGATCGCGCAGGACTGACTGGGACTCCTCTAGGCATCGGACGCGCTATCAAACTCTTCATCCAAGAGATCGCCTTCGTCAACATCTGGCCAAATCAACAAGCCAGTTGAGTACTATGAAAGTACTCGCAAGACAGTTCGGACATAAGATATAACAAATGTAAACATGAAGCACATGAACAAGTTAACCAGTGCGATCAGACATAGAGATAATAAATACTGGGTGCCAAGCGAGAGTCTGAATGACGCCTCGAGCGGAAACTGCAGAATAGTAATACTGGTGCCAAACGAGTGTCTGAAAGACTCCTCGAGCGGAAAATGCAGAATAATAATACTGGTGCCAAACGAGTGTCTGAAAGACTCCTCGAGCGGAAAATGCAAAATAATAATACTGGTGCCAAACGAGTGTCTGAAAGACTCCTCGAGCGGAAAATGCGGAATAATAATACAGGTGCCAAACGAGTGTCTGAAAGACTCCTCGAGAGGAAAATGCAGAATAATAATGCGGGTGCCAAACGAGTGTCTGAAAGACTCCTCGAGAGGAAAATGCAGAATAATAATGCCACAGTCGGGCGTCGGGGCGACACCACATAAAGGGCTTATAACAGAAAATAAAGACAGTACATGCCGCAGTCGGACGTTTGAGCGACATCACATAAAGGGCTTATATTGTAGCTCAATAATACAATAATTCGGGAATATAATTTATCACAAGCATGAGACAAGTATAAAGTTAGTCCATCCACAGAAATAACAATAAATCTTAATTTACCACTTGAGCTTGTTCACCGGGGACAAGATTTTCACACGGATAGATATGGATATAACGTTTACACTACTTGATCATGGATACGATGATTTGGAAAGAATTGACTCTGCAGAGTTTGTACTTAACCACAGCCAACGGATTTCAGTAGTCACGGGGACTAGTTCCGTCTACGGTGTTTTGGAAGAAACACGTCTAACCAGTACACACCCAATTCAACTATCCGAAGCCAGGGATCACCCTCGGCATCGTTCAAGAAAAACCTTGAGACGGGGAGGCTACAACCTCGCGTAGCATGGGATCAAATTTCTATACGCGCGCTTTAAGGGGGTGCCCCTCCCCTCGGTCCCAACCGGAAACACCCATGCCCCCTGACAGGATGACTGGCTTTAATCCTGGGCCAAGGTACCATCATCCCGGCCTCTCTGTTTGGTGTGTACACGGAAAGAGGTTACCAACTTACTAAACCGCATCCTGGCAATGAGACATGTGGTAGCACGGAAAGGGGAAAGAACGATAACGTGGATCCAACCACGTTAACGTCGGAGGAAGTCGGATGACGCAAGGCTGGTATGCTACAACAGTACCACCTTGCTGCCCTTCATGTCACCACATGATTTGGCCATCTCTCATCAGAGATCATCGCAACTTTGGAACATGCGGGAAAAGAACGATAACGTGGCTCCAACCACGTTAACGCCGGAGAAAGTCGGATGACGCAAGGCTGGTATGCTACAACAGTACCACCTTGCTGCCCTTCATGTCACCACATGATTAGGCCATCTCTCATCAGAGATCATCGCGACTTTGGAACAACCGGGTCGTTGCCTTACAAGCAACGAGGTATTTACCGATACTCATATGTCACGCACAAACTTTCATGCAAACATGCAAAACACCTGTCATATCAAATGTTCAAAACATGCTTGCCTGGTTCGGAGAAGTCGGAGTCTAGCTCAGCGAAGTTCGCGGCTCCTTCACCTCTCCCGGAACCTACGGCAATCACGAAACGGGTACTAACGTAAAAACCAACACATGCACAGAAACTTTTCCAAGTATTTTTCAAATAAATCCCATAAAAAACTAGACAAAATTTGAAGATTGTCAGAAAAAGAATCACTCAAAAATTCCTTTTTATTAAAAATTTATAAAGGTTTCTGTCCAGGGACTTATCTGTAATGAAACAGAAAAGTTCCAGGGTTTTAACTGAGAAAACAGAAAACGCTTCGGTTGGGAATGCGCAAGCGCAAAGGAGAAAACGTATTTTGCCCGAAGGCTCCAACAGAAAACGGTTCGCGAATAAAAGAACAGAGGCTGACACGCGGGGTCCACATGTCAGGTTTGAAAAGCTCGCCGGCGCCCGAAGACTGCGGTGGACGCCGGCGTCGAACCACGGCGAGTTAGGAGAAACGGAGGGTACCAAGAGCTTCAGCGTCTTCTTCCGCGTCGGTGGGTGGTGGACTCGTCCAACGGGGAGCACCACGTCGACGGCGACACTATCTCCGGCGGACGGCGGCTCGGGTGAGGATGGGGAACTCCAGTGGAGGGCTGCAAACTACGAATTGAGGCGCGGGTCAGAACGAGTGATGCAAGGTGAAGCTACTGGCAAGAGAATGGAGGCGGAGGAGCGCACACGGGGGCGAATCGGGCTGGATCCCGTGGCGGGTCGCGGCGGCCGGAGTCGAGGAAGGAGACCTCCTCGGGGCTCTACCAGTGGCTAGGCTTGCTCTAGGGGAAGTGCAGGGATGGTGGGTGCTCGAGTTGAAGCTCGGGGCCTCTATTTATAGGCAGGTCGACGGGGTGGCCGTGAACGGAGAATCTCCGGCGAGCGATTACGGCGGAGCAGTGGATTGGCAGGTGGTTTGAGCGGCCAGGCAGCATCAGTGGAGGTTACTGGAGTCGTTTTACAGCTAAACGGAGATGGTGTTGGCATAATGGCGTCGGTCCACGGTGAGGTGACCGCGCGGGCTCAATGGCGGCAGAGAGAGCGCTCCACGCCCTGCGGTTCACAACGAGAGCGGCAGCGCATTCGGGGGAGTGGAAGGCCACGCGACGGGCTCCGGTGGTTTGGGCGGCGCTGGGTGGCGTCGTCGGCGCCGTGTCTCCCGCTGGCGTCCGCAAAGCCGCCGCCGGCGTCGGTCACGGGGCGGCGCACCTTCTGCTACTCGTCGCCGACACCCGCAAGGCGCCAGGCGTTCGTGCGGTGCAGGAACAAGAGGGCGGGGACGAGGAGCAAGGCGACGCAGTGGTACTGGCGAGATCGATGCCCTTCTCTGAAGAAAACGACAGCAGCCACTGCAGTGTTCTCTGAACTTTCTGAACTTGACATAGACAGTGCACTGCAGGTGTTCGACAGAAGGTTTTGGCTATGAGATAAATTTTTCTGGAGCTCTAACTTGGTGAGATGACCACTCAACGCACCCAGAGGCTGCCTGATTTTACTTGGAATTTTTGGAGGAGGTTTTGAATGAAATTCACCAAATTTGACAAATCTGGTCCAAACTTGCAGCAGGTGTAGTTTGAAAATTTTGAACTGAAGACCAGTGGATCTTCATGGTTCTAGGTTGAGGGTTCAAAGGACTAGGAGGGGAAGAAGGTTTGGGGCCAAAAATCAAGACAGAAAGTGGAGTTCCTTTGCAAATCTCCAAGTGCTAGAAAAGAAGGCAGAAATTTATTTGAATAGAATTTGAATGGAAATAATCACATGGGGAGGTTCAACTTGCTGGATTTGATGCAAATCATGATCCAAAGGTGAGGAAGTGGTTAGGAGAGAGGATTTGCACTAATGCCATGGAAAGAAGGAATTGTTGAAAGTGGCAAAGGACTTTCCAAAAGCCATAGTGCAAATTCAAAAAGATTTTCAAAAGTTATTTTCCCAAATGAAAAACATTTTGTCTTGAGTCCAAATGAAAAGCAAGAACTTCCAAGATCAAAGGCAGATCTTGGGTGAATCCAAACAAGACTTTTGCCATAAAGAAAAATGTATGAGAGGGAGAGTTCTCTTGAAGAAAAATTTAAATCACTCCCCTCAAGTCAAATAAAATCTTTTGAAAAATCCAAATAAAAACTTGGGTGTCACATGACCGCTGTCCAGTGATCTACTCCTAGATCACTATTGTACTCCCTTGCCAAAATCAGTGTAGGGTATACAATAGATCTGGTACACAGCATGGCATACTTTATAGAACCTATGGCCAAGGCATAGGGTACTCCCTTGCCAAAATCAGTGTAGGGTATACAATAGATCTGGTACACAGCATGGCATACTTTATAGAACCTATGGCCAAGGCATAGGGAATGACTTTCATTCTCTTTCTATCTTTTGCCGTGGTCGGGCTTTGAGTCTTTACTCAATTTCACACCTTGTAACACAAGCAAGAACTCTTTCTTTGACTGTTCTATTTTGAACTACTTCAAAATCTTGTTAAGGTATGTACTCATTGAAAAACTTATCAAGCGTCTTCATCTATCTCTATAGATCTTGATGCTCAATATGTAAGAAGCTTCACCGAGGTCTATCTTTGAAAAACTCCTTTCAAACACTCCTTTATGCTTTGTAGAATAATTCTACATTATTTCTGATCAACAATATGTCATTCACGTATACTTATCAGAAATGTTGTAGTGCTCCCACTCACTTTCTTGTAAATACAGGCTTCACCGCAAGTCTGTATAAAACTATATCCTTTGATCAACTTATCAAAGCGTATATTCCAACTCCGAGATGCTTGCACCAGTCCATAGATGGATCGCTAGAGCTTGCATATTTTGTTAGCACTTTTAGGATTGACAAAACCTCCTAGTTGCATCATATACAACTCTTATTTAATAAATCCATTAAGGAATGTAGATTTGTTTATCCATTTGCCAGATTTCATAAAATGCGGCAATTGCTAACATGATTCAGACAGACTTAAGCATAGATACGAGTGAGAAACTCTCTCATCGTAGTCAACACCTTGAACTTGTCGAAAACCTTTTGCGACAATTCTAGCTTTGTAGATAGTAACACTACTATCAGCGTCTGTCTTCCTCTTGAAGATCCATTTAATCTCAATGGCTCGCCGATCATCGGGCAAGTCAACCAAAGTCCATACTTTGTTCTTCATACATGGATCTCATCTCAGATTTCATGGCCTCAAGCCATTTCCCGGAATCTAGGCTCATCATCGCTTCCTCATAGTTCGTAGGTTCGTCATGGTCAAATAACATGACCTCCAGAACAGGATTACCGTACCACTCTGGTGTGGATCTCACTCTGGTTTACCTACGAGGTTTGGTAGTAACTTGATCTGAAGTTACATGATCATCATCATTAACTTCCTCACTAATTGGTGTAGGAGTCACAGGAACAGATTTCTGTGATGAGCTACTTTCCAATAAGGGAGCAGGTACAGTTACCTCATCAAGTTCTACTTTCCTCCCACTCACTTCTTTCGAGAGAAACTCCTTCTCTAGAAAGGATCCATTCTTAGCAACGAATATCTTGCCTTCGGATCTGTGATAGAAGGTGTACCCAATAGTCTCCTTTGGGTATCCTATGAAGACACATTTCTCCGATTTAGGTTTGAGCTTATTAGGATGAAACTTTTTCACATAAGCATCGCAACCCCAAATTTTAAGAAACGACAACTTTGATTTCTTGCTAAACTTCAGTTCATAAGGCGTCGTCTCAACGGATTTTGATGGTGCCCTATTTAACGTGAATGCAGCTGTATCTAATGCATAACCCCAAAACGATAGTGGTAGATCGGTAAGATACATCATATATCGCACCATATCTAATAAAGTACGATTACGACATTCGGACACACCATTACACCGTGGTGTTCCAGGTGGCGTGAGTAGTGAAACTATTTCACATTATTTTAACTGAAGGCCAAACTCGTAACTCAAATACTCTTCTCTACGATCAGATCGTAGAAACTTTATTTTTCTTGTTACGATGATTTTCCACTTCACTCTGAAATTCTTTGAACTTTTCAAATGTTTCAGACTTATGTTTCATTAAGTAGATATACCCATATCTGCTCAAATCTTCTGTGAAGGTTAGAAAATAACGATATCCGCCACGAGCCTCAATATTCATCGGACCACATACATCTGTATGTATGATTTCCAATAAATCTGTTGCTCTCTCCATAGTTCCGGAGAACGGTGTTTTAGTCATCTTGCCCATGAGGCACGGTTCGCAAGTACCAAGTGATTCATAATCAAGTGATTCCAAAAGTCCATCAGTATGGAGTTTCTTCATGCGCTTTACACCAATATGACCTAAACGGCAGTGCCACAAATAAGTTGCACTATCATTATTAACTTTGCATCTTTTGGCTTCATTATTATGATTATGTGTATCACTACGATCGAGATCCAACAAACCATTTTCGTTGGTGTGTATGACCATAGAAGGTTTTTATTCATGTAAACAGAACAACAATTGTTCTCTAACTTAAATGAATAACCGTATTGCAATAAACATGATCAAATCATATTCATGCTCAAAGCAAACACCAAATAACACTTATTTAGTTTCAACACTAATCCCGAAAGTATAGGGAGTGTGCGATGATGATCACATCAATCTTGGAACTACTTCCAACACACATCGTCACCTCTCCTTTTACTAGTCTCTGTATATTCTGCAACTCCCGTTTCGAGTTACTACTCTTAGCAACTGAACCAGTATCAAATACCGAGGGGTTGCTATAAACACTAGTAAAGTACACATCAATAACATGTATATCCAATATACCTTTGTTCACTTTGCCATCCTTCTTATCCACCAAATAGTTGGGGTAGTTCCGCTTCCAGTGACCAGTCCCTTTGCAGTAGAAGCACTTAGTCTCAGGCTTAGGACCAGACTTAGGCTTCTTCACTTGAGCAGCAACTTGCTTTCCGTTCTTCTTGAAGTTCCCCTTCTATCCCTTTGCCCTTTTCTTGAAACTAGTGGTCTTGTTAACCATCAACACTTGATGCTCTTTCTTGATTTCTACCTTCGTCGATTTCAGCATCGCGAAGAGCTCGGGAATTACTTCCGTCATCCCTTACATACTATAGTTCATCATGAAGTTCTACTAACTTGGTGATGGTGACTAGAGAATTCTGTCAATCACTATTTTATCTGGAAGATTAACTCCCACTTGATTCAAGCGATTGTAGTACAATACATGCTCACTAGTTGAGCGATTCTCCTCCATCTTTTAGCTATAGAACTTGTTGGAGACTTCATATCTCTCAACTCGGGTATTTGCTTGAAATATTAACTTCAACTCCTGGAACATCTCATATGGTCCATGACGTTCAAAACGTCTTTGAAGTCCCGATTCTAAGCCGTTAAGCATGGTGCACTAAACTATCAAGTAGTCATCATATTGAGCTAGCCAAACGTTCATAACGTCTGCATCTGCTCCTGCAATAGGTCTGTCACCTAGCGGTGCATCAAGGACATAATTTTTCTGTGCAGCAATGAGGATAATCCTCAGATCACAGATCCAATCCGCATCTTTGCTACTAACATCTTTCAACATAATTTTCTCTAGGAACATATCAAAAATAAATACAGGGAAGCAACAACGCAAGCTATTGATCTACAACATAATTTGCAAAAATACTATCAGGACTAAGCTCATGATAAATTTAAGTTCAATTAATCATATTACTTAAGAACTCCCACTTAGATAGACATCCCTCTAATCATCTAAGTGATTGCGTGATCCAAATCAACTAAACCATGTCCGATTAACACGTGAGATGGAGTAGTTTCAATGGTGAACATCACTATGTTGATCATATCTACTATATGATTCACGCTCGACCTTTCGGTCTCTGTGTTCCGAGGCCATGTCTGTATATGCTAGGCTCGTCAAGTTTAACCTGAGTATTCCGCGTGTGCAACTGTTTTGCACCCGTTGTATTTGAACGTAGAGCCTATCACACCCGATTAACACGTGGTGTCTCAGCACGAAGAACTTTCACAATGGTGCATACTCAGGGAGAACACTTTATCTTGAAATTTTAGTGAGAGATCATCTTATAATGCTACCGTCAATCAAAGCAAGATAAGATGCATAAAGGATTAACATCACATGCAATCAATATAAGTGATATGATATGGCCATCATTATCTTGTGCTTGTGATCTCCATCTCCGAAGCACCGTCATGACCACCATCGTCACGGGCGCGACACCTTGATCTCCATCATAGTATCGTTGTCGTCTCGCCAACTTATTGCTTTTACGACTATCGCTACCGCTTAGTGATAAAGTAAAACTATTACATGGCGATTGCATTTCATACAATAAAGCGACAACCATATGGCTCCTGCCAGTTGCCGATAACTCGGTTACAAAACATGATCATCTCATACAACAAATTATATCACATCATGTCTTGACCATATCACATCACAACATGCCCTGCAAAAACAAGTTAGACGTCCTCTATTTTGTTGTTGCAAGTTTTACGTGGCTGCTACGGGCTTAGCAAGAACCGTTCTTACCTACGCATCAAAACCACAACGATAGTTTGTCAAGTTGGTGCTGTTTTAACCTTCGCAAGGACCGGGCGTAGCCACACTCGGTTCAACTAAAGTGAGAGAGACAGACACCCGCCAGTCACCTTTAAGCAAGGAGTGCTCCGAACGGTGAAACCAGTCTCGCGTAAGCGTACGCGTAATGTCGGTCCGGGCCGCTTCATCTCACAATACCGCTGAACCAAAGTATAACATGCTGGTAAGCAGTATGACTTATATCGCCCACAACTCACTTGTGTTCTACTCGTGCATAGCATCAACGCATAAAACCAGGCTCTGATACCACTGTTGGGGAACGTAGTAATTTCAAAAATTTCCTACGCACACGCAAGATCATGGTGATGCATAGCAACGAGAGGGGAGAGTGTTGTCCACGTACCCTCATAGACCGACAGCGGAAGCGTTATCACAACGCGGTTGATGTAGTCGTACGTCTTCACGATCCGACCGATCAAGTACCGAACGCACGGCACCTCCGAGTTCAGCACACGTTCAGCTCGATGACGTCCCTCGATCTCCGATCCAGCCGAGTGTTGAGGGAGAGTTTCGTCAGCACGACGGCGTGGTGACGATGATGATGTTCCACCGACGCAGGGCTTCGCCTAAGCTCCGCAACGGTATTATCGAGGTGTAATATGGTGGAGGGGGGCACCGCACACGGCTAAAATATCGTATATCAAGTGTGTGTTCATGGGGTGCCCCCTGCCCCCGTATATAAAGGAGCAAGGGGGAGGCCGCCGGCCTAGGGAGGAGAGGCGCGCCAGAAGGGGGAGTCCTACTCCCACCGGGAGTAGGACTCCTCCTTTCCTTGTTGGAATAGGAGAAGGGAAGGGACAAGGAGAAAGAAGGAAGGGGGCGCCCCCCTTCCCTAGTCCAATTGGGACCAGACCATGGGGAGGGGTGCGGCCACCTTTTGAGGCCTTTCTCTCCTTTCCCGTATGGCCCATTAAGGCCCAATACGAATTCCCGTAACTCTCCGGTACTCCAAAAAATACCCGAATCACTCGGAACCTTTCCGATGTCCGAATATAGTCGTCCAATATATCGATCTTTACGTCTCGACCATTTTGAGACTCCTCGTCATGTCCGTGATCACATCCGGGACTCCGAACAACCTTCGGTACATCAAAACATATAAACTCATAATATAACTGTCATCGTAACTTTAAGCGTGCGGGCCATACGGGTTCGAGAACTATGTAGACATGACCGAGACACCTCTCCGGTCAATAACCAATAGCGGAACCTGGATGCTCATATTGGTTCCTACATATTCTACGAAGATCTTTATCGGTCAGACCGCATAACAACATACGTTGTTCCCTTTGTCATCGGTATGTTACTTGCCCGAGATTCGATCGTCGGTATCTCGATACCTAGTTCAATCTCGTTACCGGCAAGGCTCTTTACTCGTTCCGTAATACATCATCCCGCAACTAACTCATTAGTCACAATGCTTGCAAGGCTTATAGTGATGCGCATTACTGAGTGGGCCCAGAGATACCTCTCCGACAGTCGGAGTGACAAATCCTAATCTCGAAATACGCCAACCCAACAAGTACCTTTGGAGACACCTGCAGAGCACCTTTATAATCACCCATTTACGTTGTGACGTTTGGTAGCACACAAAGTGTTCCTCCGGTAAACGGGAGTTGCATAATCTCATAGTCATAGGAACATGTATAAGTCATGAAGAAAGCAATAGCAACATACTAAACGATCGGGTGCTAAGCTAACGGAATGGGTCAGGTCAATCACATCATTCTCCTAATGAGGTGATCCCATTAATCAAATGACAACTCATGTCTATGGCTAGGAAACATAACCATCTTTGATTAACGAGCTAGTCAAGTAGAGGCATACTAGTGACACACTGTTTGTCTATGTATTCACACATGTATTATGTTTCCGGTTAATACAATTCTAGCATGAATAATAAACATTTATCATGATATAAGGAAATAAATAATACTTTATTATTGCCTCTAGGGCATATTTCCTTCAAGGACTGCGTTCACCTCGCGAGCAAATTGTTTGAAGATACGCTGAGACGCTGGGGCCTGAGCTCCGCCCAGGATGCAGGCGATAGCCCGCGGCTCCTAGAAGCCCCCTGCTCCTTCGTCCTAATGGTGGTCGTCGTTCCTCCTGGGTGGTGGCGGCAGCGGAGGAAGACTAGTGTTGCCCTGAGGGCGGTCCTCGCGAGGCTGATCCCTCCAGGCTTCCTCACGAGGCTGATCCTGCCAGCGGTCCTCGCGAGGCCGGTCACGCCACTCCTGGCGGGGGCCACGGTCGTCCCAGCTTCCTCCGCCACTTCCTCCTCCTCGGTCGTATCCCCGGTCGTTGCGCTTGGGGCGTCGACCGAAGCATCCATCTCGAATGGCCCTGAGCTCCTGACAGTCGTTGGGGTTGTGGCTGTGTACGTTGTGGAAGGCGCAGAACGGTCGGCTACTCTTGGACAACTCGGAATGATCCCGACCACGCTTCGTGTCTGGCTCCGCCGCGAGCACGGCCACTCCCTTGCACTTCACGTCCTTGTCCTTGGCTTTCTTCTCCTCCAGGTCAGTAGCCGGGAGCTCGAGGAGGGAAAGGCGCCCTTCCTCAGCTCTCGTGCACTTGGTCGCCAGGTTGAACAACTCCAGAGCCGTGCACAGCTCCTCGTGGATGGCAAGCTCCTCCTTCATCTTGACGTCGCGGACGCCATCAGAGAACGCCAAAATGATGGCCTCGTCCGTCACCTTGGGGATCTTGACGCGAATGCTGTTGAAGCGTTGGATGTACTTCTGCAAGGTCTCTCCTGGCTGTTGCTTGATGCGGCGCAGGTCACCCGCAGCCGGGGGGGCGATCGCGAGTGCCCTGGAAGTTGGCAACGAAGCAGTCATGCATCTCACCCCAGCAGGAGATCGAGCCCGGGGGCAGGTTCAGGAGCCACGAGCGAGCATCGTCCTTGAGAGCCATGGGGAACCAGTTCGCCATGACTTTCTCGTCACCGTTGGCCGCCTTGATGCTCAGCTCATAGAGCTGCAAGAACTCTGCAGGGTCGAGGGTGCCGTCGTAGTGGGAGGAAGATCCGGCTTGAACTTGCCCGGCCACACGATGCCATGCAGCTCAGGGGTGAAGGCGCGGCAGCCCGCCATGGCCACCGGGGCCCGTCGTGGAGGCAGAGCTTGATCTTGGTGTCCCCGCGCTGCCACGGCAAGTGGCGTGTGGCCCTGCCATGGCAAGCGATCCTGACGTGGCGGCGCTGGGAGCGGTGGAGCGTTTTCTTGCGGTCGGGGAACTTCTTGGCAGCTTCCTTCTTCTCGCGCGGGCGCCCGACGTGGTGGGTCTCGCCGGGGGACCACACGCCTTGGCGCCAGAACGCCGTCTTGGTGCGGAGGTGGTGGAGGCGCTCCATGAGCCACGTCGCCCGCAGCTAGCGGAGGGTGAGGCAGCGAGAGGGATGGCGCAGGGGAGCGCCCTGCAGCGCTGACGAGCTCGGCGATGTGGTCCAGCCAGTCCTCATAGAGATCGTCGACAGGGCGTTAGCGCAGAAGCTCGCGTGCCATGAGCAGCGCGGCCTGCGCGTCCGTGGGAGCGCGACGGGCATGAGATGACGAGCCGGCTGGGGTCAGCGACGGAGTGGCGGTGCGGCCATCCCTCCGCACGGAGGGGTGCAGAGAGGACGCTTGCTGCTCGTTTCCCGCCGGACCGTGGTGGCGTTGGCGGCGGGTGACGGAGAACGACGGGGGGGCCCGCTGACAGGGGCCGTCTGAGCGACACGGGTGGCGAGAGCGGCCCGGCGATTAGCGCGAGCCTGGCGAGCGTCGACCATGAACTTGGTGGAGTGGCGAAACATGGATCGACGAGAGGAAAGCTTCACCGCACCCCTACCTGGCGCGCCAAATGTCGGATTTCGGGTTTCGGCAAAACCCTTGAGGTTCGAACACTGGGGTGCGCACGAAGATCTCTCCTCCCTCTAGCTCGCACGTCAAGATCAAACGGCCTAGCTCGTCAGACCCAAAGAACAAAGGGACACAAGATTTATACTGGTTCGGGCCACCGTTGTGGTGTAATACCCTACTCCAGTGTGGTGTGGTGGATTGCCTCTTGGGCTGAGGATGAATAGTACAAGGGAAGAACAGCCTCCTGAGGAGAGGTGCTCTTGTGCTCGGTGAGCTTGTGTGGTGGTTGGTGAACTGAGTGATCGATCTGTCTCCTACGATGGTGGCTAGTCCTATCTATAGAGGCCCTGGTCCCTCCTCCCAAATATTGAGCGGGAAGGGATTCCACAACGGCCAGTTTGAAGGGGAACAGCTAGTACAAGCTATCCTGACTAAAGGTGGTCTTCGCCTGCCAAAGGCTCTGATGGTGACGCCGTCTTGGGCTCCACGGTGACCCCCGTCTTGCCGTCCTTCTGGTCTTGGTCTTGTTGCACCGATATGGAAACCTTTGCCTGATGCCTCGGGACTCCTCGCCTGCGCTTGCCCCTTTAGCACCAAAGGGGAAACGAGGACACTGTGCGCGCTGGCGCCCGCCTGGCCTTGGTCGTCATGGCTTATGTCACGGGAACCTCGCGAGGTTCCCCTTGCCTTGATCTCTCCGCCCCTCGCGAGCCAGCCTGGTGAGGCTGCCCCCGAGGAGGTCTTGCGTCGTCCGCCTCGCGAGGCTTGGCCCCTCACGAGGGTCTTGGGTGTTTGCTGGTGAAGATGGGCCGTACAGGGCCGCTGGTGGAGCCACGCCGTGGGCCGCAGGCAGGCAAGTCTGGGGACCCCCGTTCCCAGAACACCGACACGTGCGGCGGCGATTTAGGATTGGACAAGAGGGCCGGCGCGCTGTGACTGGATCAAAATCAAAATCAATTTACCCTTCAATTAAGAAAGCGACCCCGCATTAACTAGTCTCCCTTTTATTCTGGGTCATAATTGACTATGATTTTCACAAATAAAATATATGTTATACGTTGCAAAAATAATATAATTTGAAAGTACATTCAAATACGAACCAAATGATACAATTTTTGGTGACATGCATTCACATTTTGCTTGTCAAATACAGTACGTTGTCAAACTTTGACCCAAAATACGCAACACAAAAAAATACTTCCAAGACAAGCGCCGCTCCTCTCCTCTTAAACCACCGCCGCTCCTCTCCTGTTCCAATCTAAATCCAGCGCCGCTCCTCTCCTCTTCCATTTCAAAAACACCGCCCCTCCTCTCCTGTTCCAATCCAAAACCAGCGTCGCTCCTCTCCCGTTCTAATCCAAAACCAGCGCTGCTCCTCTCTTCTTCCACTCAAAAACCACCACCGGCGAGTGAAGGTGCTGTGGATAAGTAGATCGATGGAGGAGTACAACCGATGGGTGAGGATCGTAGACGGCAACCCTGTGAAGCTAGCTAGGATGTTGGAGATACAGTCTTGGTTTGACAACAAGGACCAACTAGCGGCGACGGCGACATCCATGGCCAAATATCTGCAATAGAGCGAAAAGGCGGCGATACTCCCAAAGGGAGTCACGCAGGAGTACATAGAGCCGCTCCTCTAGGCCATGGAGCAAACAGATTCACCGAATCTGATCGTGAGGGAGCGGTGGTGGGAGTATCGATCCCAGATGGAGCATCCACCAGAGATTGAAGGATCGAGCATCTACAGGGTGCTGTTTTTGAGGGGTTTGTGCCAGAGCGATCCGGTGGAGTCTTCGTCGACCGAACGCCACTGCACGAGGAGAAAAGCAGTTGGACCGACGACGCTTCCCCGCCATCCTCTCCCTCGCCATTCACATCGTCTCACAGGGCGGCTGTCTGCCTCCGAGGAATAGGAGGGGACTGCCCCCCCCAGCCCAATAGTCGGGCAGGTTGTGAATTGTTAGGAGGAGCTTAGGGTTGTCAGTATTTGCAGGTTGTGAATTGTGTTTTGTGTTGTGTATTTTGAGAGTACTTTCGGATATGAATGTCTTTTGAATTTCAGATTTGCAGTAATGAGCATATGAAGTATTTTATGAATTCTAGAGATATATTTTTAGCACTTAAAAAATGTAGTTTCATAGGAGTATAAAAGTGCAGACAATGTGATTCTTAGAGAAGAAACTGCAAGTTTCAGTTTCAGATAAGAAACTCTAACTTTCAGAGGCAGAGCATTTATATTAACGAGGCCTTTTCAAACAGGGTTAACATCATGTTGGAAGTTTTATTCATGGTCGAAAATGGAACTACCAGCCAGTTAACATCATGCTGATCAACATTCATGCATAGCACATCTTCATATGATGCACAGTCAAAAATGTATGCTATTTTCAAAATGCCCACACAATGTCGAGTGTGCGAAAAACAGAGAAAACGAGGGACGGAGTTTTGGCAAGTGTTTGACGTGGTGTGTGTAGATGACAATGGGGACCCACATGTCAATAATGGCAGAGGCAAAAAAATTGGAGATATTTTCCCTGCATCAGGTGGAATCGAACCCGGGCGGAACAGCTGTCGGGTAGTGTCACTTGGCCACTGGGCTAGTTCAGTACTTTCGTTACAAATAAGGCACTGCCTCAGGTGGTTTGATCTCCTCCTGCGCCTTTGTGCGCTCGCCACGGCGCCACTGTCTGCCGTTGTGAACATGCTGAACAAACGAGAGGAATCTGGAGAGGACTGTACGTGGAGCGGCGGACAGTCGAGACCCACCAGGTCTACGGCCGTACGCAAGCAAGTGCCTCATCGAAAAAATACTTCCTCCTAATGCTATATTGACGTTGGGGCCCATGGGTTTGTCAACATAGTTATTTTTTTAGGTGCTTCAACGTAGTTACTATAGGAGATAAATTCACAACGAAGCCGGGGAGCTGGCAGGTATCATTTATTATCACTGGCGCAGCAAGTATCAGCTGGGTTTTGGGCTGCCCCGTCTAGGCTTTCTTTTTTAACATGCGCAGCCCACGATATGCCGGTTTGTATTTTCTTGAGGGCTGTCATGTATCGACCGGCCTATCGACCTCCCATCCGAGTTTTTATTTTTCCTGAAACATCGGCAGCCCAATTAATGTATTTTTTTAAGAAAACGCGGAGGTCCGTTCTATTTTTCTATATAAGAAGAGGAACGCCCGGCCCAACTTATGTTTCCCTTCTAACTATATTATATATATTTAAATTATTTTATATGTTATTATATATTATTGTTATTGTCATCATATATTTAACAGATACTTAGATATGTAAGAAAACAATATCCCACATCTTATTAACTTAAAAAATAATTTCTTAACAATAAAATTCTGGATTTTTTTGGCAACGAAAATCTTGGTGATTGTGTACAAAAGCTTGGTAAGATTTAAGGACCAATGTAATAATAAATCACTTATTATTTAAATATATTTATAACAAAATGCTCAGCCCCTGTTTATTTTTTGATAACATTGCTGCGCCCAACCCAACATTATAATTAGAATCAGCCCAGCAAAATCGTGTATTTCGAGAAAGTGCAAATGGCCTGTAATTTTTTAGGAAAAAATTAGATGGGCCGCATGGACGCTACATTATTCGTTCACCCAGCCTAGCTAATGGACTGTAATTCTAAAAAAGAGAGATCAAATTGACCGTAAATTCTGAAAAAATGGGTTGAATACGTGCCACATTTTTGGAGGCTGAAATGTGGGCCAATAGGTCGAAGCCAATGCAAGTCGTTGTCAACTTAGTCAACAAATGATTCTGACATTGTTAGCCGTTGGATTTACGTCCAATGACCGGCATCCATCTTCAATCTCTCGTCTTCTTCCTCCAGCGCCGCCGGGACCACCTACTCCCGCCTCCTGCTGCTAGCAGCTCTGCTTAGCACGCTTCGCTGTGAAGTGCTACCCCACCGTTGGCCAGACCATCCCTCCACTCCTCCACACCTCCTGTTCTTCTCCACCGACTGCCGAACCACACCGCACCAGAACCAGTTAACCCTGGTACACCTCTCCGTCTGCGACTCTACTCCCGCATCTTCCCATCTCCGGCTCGTTGCTGTCCGGGGCCTCGCCGTCGTCCACCACCTTGGATGCGCTCGGTGCGGAGTGGTCAACGAACGACATCCATCGGAAGTAGACTGTGCATGGAGAGGCTGACAGCTGGGTCCACGGCCGCACGCAAGGAAATGCCTCCTTATTACGCACAAAATAATGATTCCTCCACCTGACAGCTGGGACCCACCGGAAGGGCCTCTATATTTCGGAAAAAAACGTTCCCCCCGCTGACAGGTCGGACCCACTAGCTATATCTTCGCACGCAAGGAAGTGCCTCCTTATTACACACAAAAAAATGAATACCCCCCGCTAGCTGGGACCCACCATAGTGGGCATCTCCATAGCCCGTTGATTAGCCGCGTCGATGTGAGACTTTCTCCTTTTTTGTCTTCTCCACATAACCCCCATCATATTATTCTATTCCACCTATAGTGCTATTTCCATGGCTTGCGCTCATGTATTGCGTGAGGGTTGAAAAGGCTGAAGTGTGTTAAAAATATGAACCAATTGCTCGGCTTGTCATCGGGGTTGTGCATGATTTGAATATTTTGTGTGGTGAAGATGGAGCATAGCCAGACTATATGATTTTGTAGGGATAACTTTCTTTGGCCATGTTATTTTGAAAAGACGTGATCGCTTTATTAGTAGGCTTGAAGTATTATTGTTTTTATGTCAAATGATAGACTATTGCTTTGAATCACTCGTGTCCTAATATTCATGCCATGATTAGATACATGATCAAGATTATGCTAGGTAGCATTCCACATCAAAAATTATCTTTTTATCATTTACCTACTCGAGGAAGAGCAGGAATTAAGCTTGGGGATGCTGATATGTCTCCGTCGTATATATAATTTTTTATTGTTCCATGCCAATATTATACAACTTCCATATACTTTTGGCAACTTTTTATACTATTTTTGGGACTAACATATTGATCCAGTGCCCAGTGCTAGTTCCTGTTTGTTGCATGTTTTATGTTTCGCAGAAACCCCATATCAAACGGAATCCAAACGGGACAAAAACGGACGGAGAATATTTTTGGAATATTTGGAAAATATGGGCGGAAGAATCAACGCGAGACGGTGCCTGAGGGGGGCACGAGGCACGGGGCGCGCCCCACCCCCTGGGGGCGCCCCTGACCCTCGTGGGCCCCCCGTAAGGCGGTTGCTGCACTTCTTTGGCCGCAAGAAAGCTAATTTTTGGAGAAAAATCTGGGCGAAGGTTTCAATCCAATCGGAGTTACGGATCTCCATATATATACGAAACGGTGAAAGGGCAGAAGACAGGAACGAAGAAACAGAGAGAGACAGATCCAATCTCGGAGGGGCTCTCGCCCCTCCCATGCCATGGAGGCCAAGGACCAGAGGGGAAACCCTCCTCCCATCTAGGGATGAGGTTAAGGAAGAAGAAGAAGAAGGGGGGCCCCTCTCCCCCTCTCTTACGGTGGCGCCGGAACGCTGCCGTGGCCACCATCATCATCACCGCGATCTTCACCAACACCTCCGCCATCTTCACCAACATCTCCATCACCTTCCCCCCTCTATCTACAGCGGTCTACTCTCCCTCAACCCGCTGTACCCTCTACTTGAACATGGTGCTTTATGCTTCATATTATTATCCAATGATGTGTTGCCATCCTATGATGTCTGAGTAGATTTTCGTTGTCCTATCGGTGGTTGATGAATTGCTATGATTGATTTAATTTGCTTCTGGTTATGTTGCTGTCCTTTGGTGCCCATCATATGAGCGCGTGTGTGGATCACACCATAGGGTTAGTTGTATGTTGATAGGACTATGTATTGGAGGGCAAGAGTGACAGAAGCTTCTACCTAGCATATAAATTGATGCATACGGGACTGAAGGGGGACCAATATAACTTAATGCTATGGTTGGGTTTTACCTTAATGAACGTTAGTAGTTGCGGATGCTTGCTAATAGTTCCAATCATAAGTGCATAGAATTCCAAGTCAGGGATGACATGCTAGCAGTGGCCTCTCCCACATAAAACTTGCTATCGGTCTAGTAAAGTAGTCAATTGCTTAGGGACAATTTCGCAACTCCTACCACCACTTTTCCACACTCGCTATATTAACTTTATTGTGTCTTTATCTAAACAGCCCCTAGTTTTTATTTACGTGTTTTTTATTATCTTGCAAACCTATCCAACAACACCTACAAAGTACTTCTAGTTTCATACTTGTTCTAGGTAAAGCGAACGCTAAGCGTGCGTAGAGTTGTATTGGTGGTTGATAGAACTTGAGGGAATATTTGTTCTACCTTTAGCTCCTCGTTGGGTTCGACACTCTTACTTATCGAAAGAGGCTAAAATTGATCCCCTATACTTGTGGGTTATCAAGACCTTTTTTCTGGCGCCGTTGCCGAGGAGTCATAGCGTGGGGTGAATATTCTCGTGTGTGCTTGTTTGCTTTATCACTAAGTAATTTTTATTTGCTGTTCTTAGTTGTTCTCTAGCTTTAGTTATGGATATGGAACATGAAATACCAAAAAAATTAGTGGTACTTGCTACTCATGGAGATGGGGAACCTCCTAAAACCCTCGATGCTGGTTATGTGAAAGATATTATGTATTACTTTGATAATCCTGAGAAAACCCCATTCAATTATGTAATGGGAGACACATTGGACCAACATGAATACTTTAGGGATGATCGCTTGACTCAAAAAGGGAAACTATTATGGGATCAAATTCATATGTTGAAGTGGTATGCTAGGCAACTATGCTTGAGATATGATTATACTTGTTGCTCTAGGATGAAGTCTCCACACCTTCCCTTTTCATGCAAATTTAATAATAATGAAACCTTGGCTTCGTATGCTAGAGGTATATATGATTACTATGATGTGGAACAAATAGAAGAATTTGTTGCTTTTATGGGTGCTTATGAAATTGAATCTATGTTCAAAGAGTTTGAAAATCTTTATGATGCTGTTTACAGACCTGAAAATTTAGCTATCCTTAAATATTGCTATGCCAATTATGAATTCAATTCCGATATTGATGCATTTATTGAGAAAGTCTCCGCTGTCCAAGAAGAGACTAATATTTTGCAGGAGTTTATGGAAGAAGAAATTGATGAAACTGTGAGCTCATTGGATGAAAAAGATGAGGAGGAGAGCGAAGAACAAAAGGAGGAAGAGCATATTAGCTACCCGTGCCCACCTTCTAATGAGAGTAACTCTTCAACTCATACATTGTTTAATTTCCCTTCGTGCTTACAGAAGGATGATTGCTATGATGATTGTTATGATCCCGTTGATTCTTTTGAAATATCCCTTTTGGATGATGCTTGCTATGCTTGTGGCTAAGATGCCAATATGAATTATGCTTATGGAGATGAACTTGCTATAGTTCCTTATGTTAAACATGAAATTGTTGCTATTGCACCCACGCATGATAGTCCTATTATCTTTTTGAATTCTCCAAACTACACTATATCGGAGAAGTTTGTGCTTATTAAGGATTATATCGATGGGTTGCCCTTTACTACTACACATGATGATTTTGATGAATATAATATGCATGTGCTTGCTGCACCTACTTGCAATTATTATGAGAGAGGAACTATATCTCCACCTCTCTATGTTTCCAACATGATAAAATTGCAAGAAACTGCTTATACTATGCATTGGCCTTTACTAGGTGTGCATGAATTGTTCTTTTATGACATGCCAATGCATAGGAAGAGAGTTAGACTTCGTCATTGCTTGATATATGTTGCCTTGTGCTCACTACTAAATGCCAAATCATTGCTAATTAAAATTGGCTTTGATATACCTTGGGATCCGGGTGGATCCATTACTTGAGCACTATATGCCTAGCTTAATGGCTTTAAAGAAAGAGCTGCCAGGGAGACAACCCAGAAGTTTTAGAGAGTCATTTATTTCTGTTGTGTGCTTTTATAAAGTATAAAAATAAAAATAGTGTGCCAAGGTTTGCCTTTAGGATGTTTACAATGCTTGTTGGTTTGTGCGGTGCAGGACAGAAAACTTTCGCTGTAGTGCGCGATTTTACATTTTTTACTGGAACGTCAAACGGTTCTGAAACTTTTTGCACTGTCTTTCTATACAAATTTTTTATTTTTCCTAATTTGTTCAGAAATTTTCAAGTATCAGAAGTATGGTGAATGTTCATATTATTACAGACTGTTCTGTTTTAGACAGATTCTGTTTTTGATGCATAGTTTGCTTGTTTTGATGAAACTATCAATTTATATCAGTGGATTAAGCCATGAAAAAGTTATATTACAGTAGCTACAATGCCAAAACAAAATATTAATTGGTTTGCAACAGTACTTAGAGTAGTGATTTGCTTTATTATACTAACGGATCTTACCGAGTTTTCTGTTGAAGTTTTGTGTGGATGAAGTGTTCGATGATCGAGAAGGTCTCGATGTGAGAAGAAGGAAGAGAGGCAAGAGCTCAAGCTTGGGGATGCCCAAGGCACCCAAAGTAAATATTCAAGGAGACTCAAGCATCTAAGATTGGGGATGCCCCGGAAGGCATCCCATCTTTCTTCAACAAGTATCGGTATGTTTTCGGATTCGTTTCATTCATGCGATATGTGCAAATCTTGGAGCGTCTTTTTGCATTAGTTTTCACTTTTCTTTTATGCACCATGCTGGTATGAGATAGTCCTTGGTTTATTTATAGAATTCTCTATGCACTTCACTTATATCTTTTGAGTATGGCTTTATAGAATGCTTCATGTGCTTCACTTATATCATTTGAAGTTTGGATTGCCAGTTTCTCTTCACATAGAAAACCGCCATTTGTAGAATGCTCTTTTGCTTCACTTATATTTGTTAGAGCGTGGGCATATCTTTTGTAGAAAGAATTAAACTCTCTTGCTTCACTTATATCTATTTAGAGAGATGACAGGAATTGGTCATTCACATGGTTAGTCATAAAATCCTACATAAAACTTGTAGATCACTGAATATGATATGTTAGATTCCTTGCAATAGTTTTGCGATATAAAGATGGTGATATTAGAGTCATGCTAGTGGGTAGTTGTGGATTGTAGAAATACTTGTGTTGAAGTTTGTGATTCCCGTAGCATGCATGTATGGTGAACCGTTATGTAACGAAGTTGGAGCATGAGGTATTTATTGATTGTCTTCCGTATGAGTGGCGGTCGGGGACGAGCGATGGTCTTTGCCTACCAATCTATCCCCCTAGGGGCATGAGTAGTAGTACTTTGCTTCGAGGGCTAATAAACTTTTGCAATAAGTATATGAGTTCTTTATGACTAATGTTGAGTCCATGGATTATACACACTCTCACCCTTCCATCATTGCTAGCCTCTTCGGTACCGTGCATTGCCCTTTCTCACCTCGAGAGTTGGTGCAAACTTCGCCGGTACATCCAAACCCCGTGATACGATACGCTCTATCACACATAAGCCTCCTTATATCTTCCTCAAAACAGCCACCATACCTACCTATCATGGCATTTCCATAGCCATTCCGAGATATATTGCCATGCAACTTCCATCATCATCATGCATGACTTGAGCATTTACTGTCATATTGCTTTGCATGATCGTAAGATAGCTAGCATGATGTTTTCATGGCTTGTCCGTTTTTTGATGTCATTGCTACGCTAGATCATTGCACATCCCGGTACACCGCCGGAGGCATTCATATAGAGTCATATCTTTGTTCTAGTATCGAGTTGTAATATTGAGTTGTAAGTAAATAAAAGTGTGATGATCATCATTATTAGAGCATTGCCCCAGTGAGGAAAGGGTGATGGAGACTATGATTCCCCCACAAGTCGGGATGAGACTCCGGACGAAAAAATAAAAATAATAAAAAAGAGAAAATAGAAAGGCCCAAAAAAGGAAAAGAAAGAGAAAAAACAAAAAAAGAGAAAAAGAGAGAAGGGGCAATGTTACTATCCTTTTACCACACTTGTGCTTCAGAGTAGCACCATGTTCTTCATATAGAGAGTCTCTTGAGTTATCATTTTCATATACTAGTGGGAAGTTTCATTATAGAACTTGGCTTGTATATTCCAACGATGGGCTTCCTCAAATGCCCTAGGTCTTCATGAGCAAGCAAGTTGGATGCACACCCACTTAGTTTCAGTTTGAGCTTTCATACACTTATAGCTCTAGTGCATCCGTTGCATGGCAATCCCTACTCCTCACATTGACATCAATTGATGGGCATCTCCATAGCCCATTGATTAGCCGCGTCGATGTGAGAATTTCTCCTTTTTTGTCTTCTCCACATAACCCCCATCATATTATTCTATTCCACCTATAGTGCTATGTCCATGGCTTGCGCTCATGTATTGCGTGAGGGTTGAAAAGGCTGAAGTGTGTTAAAAAGTATGAACCAATTGCTCGGCTTGTCATCGGGGTTGTGCATGATTTGAATATTTTGTGTGGTGAAGATGGAGCATAGCCAGACTATATGATTTTGTAGGGATAACTTTCTTTGGCCATGTTATTTTGAAAAGACATGATTGCTTTATTAGTAGGCTTGAAGTATTATTGTCTTTATGTCAAATGATAGACTATTGATTTGAATCACTCGTGTCTTAATATTCATGCCATGATTAGATACATGATCAAGATTATGCTAGCTAGCATTCCACATCAAAAATTATCTTTTTTTATCATTTACCTACTCGAGGACGAGCAGGAATTAAGCTTGGGGATGCTGATACGTCTCCGTCGTATCTATAATTTTTTATTGTTCCATGCAAATATTATACAACTTCCATATACTTTTGGCAACTTTTTATATTATTTTTGGGACTAACATATTGATGCAGTGCCCAGTGCAAGTTCCTGTTTGTTGCATGTTTTATGTTTCGCGGAAACCCCATATCAAACGGAATCCAAACGGGATAAAAACAGACGGAGAATATTTTTGGAATATTTGGAAAATATGGGCGGAAGAATCAACGCGAGACGGTGCCCGAGGGGGGCATGAAGCAGGGGGCGCGCCCCACCCCCTGGGCACGCCCCTGACCCTCGTGGCCCCCCCCGTAAGGCGGTTGCTGCTCTTCTTTGGCCGCAAGAAAGCTAATTTTTGGAGAAAAATCTGGGCGAAGGTTTCAATCCAATCGGAGTTACGGATCTCCATATATATACGAAACGGTGAAAGGGCAGAAGACAGGAACGCAGAAACAGAGAGAGACGGATCCAATCTCGGAGGGGCTCTCGCCCCTCCCATGCCATGGAGGCCAAGGACCAGAGGGAAAACCCTTCTCCCATCTAGGGAGGAGGTCAAGGGAGAAGAAGAAGAAGGGGGCCCCTCTCCCCCTCTCTTATGGTGGCGCCGGAACGGTGCCGTGGCCACCATCATCATCACCGCGATCTTCACCAACACCTCCGCCATCTTCACCAAAATCTCCATCACCTTCCCCCCTCTATCTACAGTGGTCCATTCTCCCGCAACCCGCTGTGCCCTCTACTTGAATATGGTGCTTTATGCTTCACATTATTATCCAATGATTTGTTGCCATCCTATGATGTCTGAGTAGATTTTCGTTGTCCTATCGGTGGTTGATGAATTGCTATGATTGATTTAATTTGCTTCTGGTTATGTTGCTGTCCTTTGGTGCCCATCATATGAGCGCACGTGTGGATCACACCATAGGGTTAGTTGTATGTTGATAGGACTATGTATTGGAGGGCAAGAGTGACAGAAGCTTCTACCTAGCATAGAAATTGATGCATACGGGACTGAAGGGGGACCAATATAACTTAATGCTATGGTTGGGTTTTACCTTAATGAACGTTAGTAGTTGCGGATGCTTGCTAATAGTTCCAATCATAAGTGCATAGAATTCCAAGTCAGGGATGACATGCTAGCAGTGGCCTCTCCCACATAAAACTTGCTATCGGTCTAGTAAAGTAGTCAATTGCTTAGGGACAATTTCGCAACTCCTACCACCACTTTTCCACACTAGCTATATTAACTTTATTGTGTCTTTATCTAAACAGCCCCTAGTTTTTATTTATGTGCTTTTTATTATCTTGCAAACCTATCCAACAACACCTACAAAGTACTTCTAGTTTCATCCTTGTTCTAGGTAAAGCGAACGCTAAGCGTGCGTAGAGTTGTATCGGTGGTCGATAGAACTTGAGGGAATATTTGTTCTACCTTTAGCTCCTCGTTGGGTTCGACACTCTTACTTATCGAAAGAGGCTAATATTGATCCCCTATACTTGTGGGTTATCAGCTGGCCAGGCCCTACGGCGACGGCAGCCTCACACCGCAGCCGAACCAGTGAACCCTCGTACTCCTTTACGCGTGGGCATCCACTGCCGTGTCTTCCCCGGCTCCGCGTCGTCCCCTTCCTAGGCCTCGCCGTCGTTCACCGCCTTGGTGCTCTCGGTGCGGTGTGGTCAATGTGGTCAAGGACCGACTTCCATCAGAAGAGTATTGTACGTGGAGAGGCTGACAGCTGGGTCCACGGCCGCACACAAGGAAATGCCTCCTTATTACGTGCACAATAATGATTCCTCCACCCGACAGCAAGGACCCACCGGACGGGCCACCGTATTTTGCAAAAAAATGTTTCCCGCCTAACTGCTGGGACCCACCAGCTACATCTTCGCACGCAAGGAAGTGCATCCATATTACGGGCAAAAAATGATTCGCCCCCTTACTGCTGGGACCCACCAGCTACATCTTCGCACGCAAGGAAGTGCCTGACAGTCGGGACCCACCTGGTCGAAGCGTATGTAGCATTGTCATTCTGGTCGCGAACGTGTACGTACATACGATCGGTCTGTCTGCAGGATGCAGCGATGAACTGCGGCCGAGTACGGAAGGGCACGTGTCGTAGTAGAGGCGCGCACGTAGCATGTACACGTACGTACATTGGCCAAGGTGCAAGAAAGTAAATACGGCCGCGTACGTACATACGAGCGGGGTCTCGAACGCCTACTCGCGCATACGTACAGGCAGGGCTCGTGTACATGGCTGGGTCGGAACGGAGAAACTGTGTCGTCGTCGTGTTCATGGGGAGGCAACGGATTGTGTCGTGTTCATCGGGAGGCAACGGAACACGTGCTGTTCATTGGGAGCCAACCGGCTTAGATGGAAGAACCGATGGAAACGAGGCCCGGCGTACCGCAGAACGGAGGAAACGGCCTTGTGTTCGACCGGCCACGGTCAAAACAGGATCCTGTTCATCGGGAGGGGTCTGGCGTACCGCAAAACGGAGGAAATGGACCTCCTATGGTCAAAACGGGGTCCTGTTGATCGGGAGGGGTGTGGCGTACCGCAAAATGAAGGAAACGGACTTGTGTTGGAGCGCTATGGTCGAAACGGGGGTCTTGTTCATTAGGAGGGGTGTGGCGTACCGCAAAACGGGACTCCACGGGACATTGTTCATCTCCACCGTCGATTGCCTCCACGGGCTACTGTTCATCCACTGTCGACCTCCTCCAGCCTCCACCTACGACTGTTCATCCATGGGCTCCTGTTCATCCAGTCTCCATCGCGCGCTCCTCCACCGGCTACTGTTCAACCAGCCCTCTCCACGGGGTCCTGTTCAACCACCCCTCCATGGGGTACTGTTCATCCAGCCCTCCACCGGCTACTGTTCAACCAGCCCTCCATGGGGTCCTGTTCATCCAGCCCTCTACGGTGTCCTGTTCATCCAGCCCTCCACGGGTTCCTATTCATCCACCGGCTCGATCGATCGGGGTCCTGTTCATCTAGCGGCAATGGCCTCTACTACCACAGGTTCCTGTTCATCCAACCCCCCACCGGGAACTGTTCATCCAAACCCCCAACAACACTCACTGTTCATCAACAGGCAGCAGGTTCGATCGGCTTCAGTTAGCAGCAGTAGCCAAGGAATCGCTCGATCGGATTCAGTTAACAGCCATCGATCGATCACTCGGGTTTAGTAACGCGTAGCCTACAGTGCAATCGGTCGGGTTTAGTTAGAGCCCAACGCCTCGCATACACGTGCGTATGTACGAGAGAAACGCACATCGCTCGGCCCCCGACCACCCACCGTAACCGGGAACTCCCCCGATGTTTTCCTTGCCCTCGCTTCTACCATGGTTTTTTCTGCCATGGACGGCCCAAAGAATGTCATGCAGCTGCGTCTGCGGCCCGCCAAGGACGAAAAGCCAATTTTCTGTCATGATTTTTTTTCATAGAAGTAGGAGCCCACCACATCTATGATGATACCGGGTTTTGTCACAATTATCGTCATAGAAGTATCATAAGTATGACAGAAAAAAAATTCGTTCGGCCCAAAATGTCACGGATGTGTGTTTTTTTAGTGTGTAGACATGACTGAGACACATCTCCGGTCAATAACCAATAGCGGAACCTGGATGCTCATATTGGCTCCTACATATTCTACGAAGATCTTTATCGGTCAAACCGCATAACAACATACGTTGTTCCCTTTGTTATCGGTATGTTACTTGCCCGAGATTCGATCGTCGGTATCACCATACCTAGTTCAATCTCGTTACTGGAAAGTCTCTTTACTCGTTCCGTAATGCATCATCCTGCAACTAACTCATTAGTCACATTGCTTGCAAGGCTTATAGTGATGTGCATTACCGAGAGGGCCCAGAGATACCTCTCCGACAATCGGAGTGACAAATCCTAATCTCGATCTATGCCAAATCAACAAACACCATCGGAGACACCTGTAGAGCATCTTTATAATCACCCAGTTATGTTGTGACGTTTGATAGCACACTAAGTGTTCCTCCGGTATTCGGGAGTTGCATAATCTCATAGTCATAGGAACATGTATAAGTCATGAAGAAAGCAATAGCAATAAACTAAACGATCATAGTGCTAAGCTAACGGATGGGTCTTGTCCATCACATCATTCTCTAATGATGTGATCTCGTTCATCAAATGACAACACATGTCTATGGCTAGGAAACTTAACCATCTTTGATTAACGAGCTAGTCTAGTAGAGGCATACTGTTGGGGAAACGACACCTATGGGATCACTGGAATCCCTTCTACGGTTGGCGGGCGTGGGGTTGTGAGAAGAGCAGGTCTAACAGGAAGCACACGGATCGTTTACCCAGGTTCGGGCCGCGAGGATGCGTAATACCCTAGTCCTGCTTTGGTTGATGTATTGAGTGTTCTTGTGTTCTTGAGCTAGCTACGGGGTGTAACTTGCCCAAAAGAGCCGAATCCCTCTCCAGTATGCCTCGGGCCTCCTTTTATGGTCGAAAGGGGCTGCCAGAGTGACATACAGGAGGTGGAAAGGTCTACAGTGCGCAAGCTTATCGCCTGGCATTAGGGGACAAAACGCATTAAATGCGCTACTTAGGTGTCCATTAGCTTTATCGGGGACGGTAACGAGGCCCGTCCCGTCTGTCACCGCTCCGCCTCGCTTCGACACGCGCCCAGGCCAGCGGTGCATGCAGCACCATGTAGGCAGGCAGGCAGCTGAGGTGGCGTGGTGGCAGGGCCTTCACGAAGACCTGCATGCCACCACGCAAGTGCTTGCTGAGTTGGTGTAGAGGTCGCCCATCGCCACGCAGGTGCCTGCCCAGCTGGTTGAGCTAGCAGCTGCTTGGGGACGGCGGTGGAGTCTTGGCTGGTGCGGGACTGGCAGTGGCCCCGCTGATGCCCTCGGCAAGGGTCTTGCCGGGGGCCCGGCAAGCGTCTTGCTGTGGCATTGCAGTCGCCCCCGGCAAGGCGCTTGCCGGGGGTCTCGTGGATCCCCTCGGCTAGGATCCCACCGAGGGTCGTCGTCTTCTGGTCCTCATCTGATCGTGTGATTTTATGATCTTGACAAAGATCTGCATGCCACCACGGAGGTGCCTCCCGAGCCTTGGTTCCAATGTAGTTGTTGACGGTGCTTGGAACCTTTAGGCTCGAGGGTGGCTCGCTCTGCTGGTGCTGGGCAAGCTGCTCCGGCAAGGCTCTTGCCGGGGCCGTGGAGGCTGCCCGGCAAGGATCTTCCCGGGGGAGTCCACCCCGCCCTCTTGTTCTTTTGTGTCTCTGGTCTTGGCGTCGCCTTGTTTGTCTTGTGCTTCGGTTTCTCTCCAGCTTCCCTCCTCTGCCCTGCTTAGTGTGGCCGCGGCCCGCGGCTCTGACTGTCCGTGCACAAGTAAAGGGGTCAAAAGGAGAGCCCCTACTTTTGTACACCGACAGGAGCCCCCGGGCCTGGGCCACACATAAGCGTGACACGTTGTTGGGCCAGGCCCAGAACGGTGCGCGGGCACTTGGGGCAGATTTTTACCGTAGTAACTGTTCGTCCGCTGCGCTTCCCCACGACCCGTGTTGAACGCGTGACGTGGAGGGGCGTGCGTGACGTGGGGGTCATGCGTGGGGCGGTTTTTGCACGCATGCGTCACATCATGGTAAAGAGGCGGCTCGCGCCTTCCCCACAAAAAGAGGGAGGCGTGGAGGCGCGGCTCATTTACTGAGTGGACTTGGGTCACGGTCTTCAAGGCGCCCACGCCCCACGATCACGGGGTGGGGAATGGTCGCCTCACCCATCCTCTTGATCCTGCTTGTTTGCCACGCGTCCTCCATGCAGGTGGCAGGCGGTGGAGGCGGGAAACCGGGTCGTCGCTGATTGGGGCAGCGGGTCGGTCCTGATTCCCTACGCCTCCGTTGGCTGGACTGGTCAAGTGGGGTGGCCGAGCCTCGACCCCGCCCCTTTATAAGGAGGGGGAGGGGGATGTCATCCCACGTTCTCCCAGCATCCATCTTCTTCCACTTCCGCCCCTTCCTTCCACCCGTCATGGCGAGAGGGGGCGCAGGCCCTTCAAAGGTGGGGGCGAGGCTCGCCGCTCGACAGTGCGTCCCTCCTTCCCACGAGACCGCGGCGGTCGGGGGAGAGGGGGACGAGGCGGCGTGATGTCCGTGCCTCCGCCAGCGATGCCTCCCGCGATGGAGGGCCACGTCGGGGACCAGCCCCACGAGTTCTTCATTAGGCTGCGCCAGCCACCGCATCGTCGCCTCCGCCTCCCCACCCTATTTGCTCGGGAGATGGAGCTCCATCCACCCCAGACCCTTAGCCTGCACATGAGGGGCTGCGGGAACAGTGGCACGCGGGTCGACGTCGACTTCCCCGCTCCTCATGCCATGTACCTCTGCCGCAGATGGAAGACGTTTGCTCGCATCCACAGCCTGACGGCGGGGCTCGTCCTCTACTTCAAGTTAATGGAGGGCGGCCTGCTCTCTGTCAAGGTCTTTGGAGATCTTGGAACTCGCCTAAAGTGTTGTGTGGAGAGCTCCTCCGACGATGAAGATTCCTCCTCGAGCGGGAGTGATGAGGAGGACAGCGACAACGACGATGAGGGAGTCGAGCGGCAGGATGCCCACCCCGACTCCGACTGACCGGGCCGCCCCTCCCTCGGCCACGCGCCCTGCCGAGGGCCTTCCTCGTCAATCTCTCCATCGGGGCGCTCCCCATCGTCTCCTTGGGCGGCTGGCGTAGGAGGGCCGGAGAAGGCGAAGAAGGCGGGTGGCGGCCGTCAAATCGGAGTACGTGGGCACCGACGCCTTCGTCGCGTATTGCCGGCCCGTTGCCTCGTCTTCCAGCTCATTTCCCAGCACCAAGATGTTCTCTTGGTGCCTTCTGCTCCTCGTACCTTGCCTAGGCGCTCTTTTTGCCCTCCTACTATCTTGTTCCACCTTCTGAGGAGAGGGACAAGAAAGGGATTACGGGCATCTCATCTCTTTTTAGTTTGTAAGCCTGCAGGCACTTGTTAGATTTGAAACTTGTAATCCCCTTGCTCATGTTTTTTGTTTCGTACGAACTGTACCTGTATGGGACGTTTTTAATGAAAAAGGGTGCTTGTCGGGTTCTTTGTGCATGAGCGAGGCCCATGCCAAGGAACGAGTCCTTGTTATTTCTAAGGTAAACATTGTCGCCCGGCAACAGGCCTTGTTATCCCCCCACTTCAGTCGACCATTCTCGCGCTCTTGGCGGAGGTAGGAGTGAAGTAGAGTTAGGCCCCTCGTGTATTTCCTGGCCACCGCGTCTGCGACCCGGTTCTGTCCCAGTGGCTTGGGTACAAGAAGAAGGGGGAGCACGGTGGTTTCGGAGCGAAACGAGGTCTCATTTGTTCCAGTTCCATACGGAAATGCATAACAGGGGATCAAAGACTTATCTGAATCCACAGCCCCCGGCAACCTTGGCTTGCCGTGGTTGGATCCTTGTGTCTTCAGCCCCCGGCTGTCTTGGCTTGACGGGGCCGGAGCGCCGGTCCGTTCTCTTTCTCCCAAGCGGCTCAGTAGAAGTGCCCACGTGCCCTGCGAACCAAAGAGGACAGAAAGACGCACACTCGACCTCTAGGCTAGGGGTTAGTCGTAGCTAAGCACTATCAACCCTAACCGAGGGAGAGACTCAACCTAGCATGCATGCTATAACTTAGGGTGCCAGCGCTTCGTTTATTTATGCTCAGGGTCTGCGCCTGGCTTTGTACAGAGGGTTACATGCCTTGTCGGCAAAGTTTGTACAAAAGGTGGCTTGCCGGGAGGCCCAGCAAACCGCGCCTTATGGGTAAAACTTGCAAAGATGTTCAATGTTCCAGGAGTTGCTCACTGGAATAGCATCTTCGGTCTCCAGGCGGACGGCGCCGGGCCTGGTGACTCGTATTACCCGATAAGGGCCTTCCCACTTCGGCGTCAACTTGTTGGAATTCTTGGCCGACTGAACGCGCCGAAGAACAAGATCGCCTTCCTCAAAGCTTCGGGCATGAACCTTGCGGCTACGGTAGCGGCGCAAGGCTTGCTGGTAGCGTGCTGCTCTCACAGCCGCCCGAAGATGATCTTCCTCAAGGAGCGTTGCGTCATCTTGCCGCAACTGCTCTTGCTCAAGCTTGTCGTAAGCGAGCACTTAAGGTGACCCGTATATGAGTTCTGTGGGGAGAACTGCTTCTGCCCCATATACCAGGGCAAAGGGTGTCTGGCCGGTGGCTCGATTTGGCATCATCCTAATCGACCAAAGAACCGTCGGCAACTCATCAATCCAGCGCCTTCCGCTCTTGTGCAGCCTGTCAAAAGTCTTTGTCCTCAGGCCACGCAACACTTCAGCATTTGCCCTCTCTACCTGGCCGTTGCTCCATGGGTGTGCCACGGAAGCGATACAGACCTTGCTACCAAGGTCTTGGATGTATTGCATGAAGGTGTGGCTTGTGAACTGCGTGTCGTTGTCGGTGATGACTCTGCTTGGCACACCAAAACGGCACACTAGCCCCTTGAAGAACTTGACGGCTGACTGTGCTGTCACCTTCCTCACTGCTTCCACCTCCGGCCACTTGTGAACTTGTCGATTGCAACATACAAGTACTCAAAGCCCCCGACAGCACGGGGGAAAGGGCCCAGTATGTCGAGCCCCCAGACCGAGAATGGCCAGGAGAGAGGAATTGTCTGAAGGGCTTGAGCTGGTTGATGAAGCTTCTTCGAATGGAACTGACACGCTTCGCACTTGGTTACTAGTGCCATTGCATCCTGGAGGGCAGTGGGCCAGAAGAAACCCTACCGGAACGCCTTGCCGGCAAGGGCCCTTGACCCTATGTGGGAGCCACATATGCCTCCGTGTATCTCCGCCAACAGCTACAGTCCTTCCTCCCGGGGAATGCACTTCAATTTCACACCGTTCGGTCTCCTCCTGTACAGGACGTCATCGACAAACTGATACATAGCAGACCGACGGGCTACCTTCTCCGCTTCTTCCTGCTCCTCGGGAAGCTCCTCTGTTTGGAGGAATCGGACGGTATGCTGTGCCCACGCCGGAGCCTGGGGCTCAACGGCAAGGACCAAAGGCATTTCTTCTGCCATGGGAGTGGCTGCCTCTACGGCCAGGGCTTGACGGCCTGCCGGAGTCGGTCGCTCCTCGGCAGGCTCAGAGTCCACGGCAACACCCTTGCCGGCGGCCCCTGGGGGCTCAGCAGGAAAGTACTTGCCCGGGCATGTTTTCCTCCGCTTGTTCTGCTCCGTTGATGGTTCGACGAATGGTTGAGTTAACCGAAGCAAAAAGGTACCTGGTTCCATAGGTAGCTTGAATGCAGCGCGCTTTGACAGGTAATCGGCGATGTTGTTCTCTAATCAGGGAACGTGCTCCGCTTGTATACCGTCAAAGCGCTCCTCCAGCTTCCTCACCTCATCTACGTAGGCCTCCATCAACGGGCTCTGATAATCTTTGTTGATTGTCTGACGACAAGCTGCGAATCACCCCTGGCGATGAGCTTTTTAAATCCGAGGTCTGCCGCGATCCTGAGACCGGCAAGCAACCCCTCGTACTCAGCAGTGTTGTTGGTGGACATCTCCCTGGGAAAGTGCATCTCGATTTCATACTTGAGGTGCTCTCAGGTGGGTGCGACGAGCAGCACACCAGCACCGGCGCCTTGCAGCGAGAAAACTCTGTCAAAGTACATAATCCAGTCGCGAGTTGTTTCCTTGCCGGGGAGAGTGGTCTCCTGGATCTCTTCATCAGGCGTTGAGGTCCATTCTGCAATGAACTCCGCCAGGGCTCTACTCTGGATTGTTGCAGTACTTTCAAACTTCAACCCAGAGCTTGATAACTCCAAGGCCCACTCCACAATCCTTCCGGTTGCGTCTGGGTTGTGCAGTATCCGTTGCAACGGGAGGCGGGTGACGACAGTGATCTCGTGGGCCTGGAAGTAATGACGCAGCTTCCTCGAGGCCATAAGGAGGCCGAAGAGCAATTTCTGCACACTGGAGTACCTTGACCTAGCCCCCAGCAAGAGGGAGCTGACAAAGTAAACCGGGTGCTGCATCATCTTCTTCTTCTGCACCACTTCATTGGGCTGCGCGGGCCCTGTCTCGACGGTGTCAGACTACGCCAGGGGCCTTGCCTTGCCGGCGCCAGGCCCTGCCGGGGGAATCTCTGACTCACCATCTGTTGGTCCTGTCGTTGCCACTGCCTCTTCGTGGACCTCCCTTTGTGCCACCAGCGCGGCCTTGACCACTTGACTCCTCGCCGCCAGATACAGCAGCAACGGCTCTTGCGGTTTAGGCGCCACTAGTACTGGTGAAGAAGAGAGGTATTTCTTCAGATCCTGCAGTGCTGCTTCGGCCTCCAGGGTCCACTCCATTGGGCCCGCCTTTTCCAAAATTTTGAAAAAGGGAAGGGCGCGCTCGGCAGACTTGGAGATGAATCGGCTCATGGCGGCAACGCAGCCAGTGAGCCGACGCACATCCTTGATCCGCTTGGGCGCCTCAATCTGCTTGATAGCCTTGATTTTGTCTGGGTTTGCCTCAATCCCACGCTGCGACACAAAGAACCCGAGAAGTTTGCAGGACAAAATGTCGAAGACACACTTCTCGAGGTTCAGCTTGAGGTTGATCTTGCGCAGGTTGGCAAACGTCCCTTGTAAGTCTTGTACAAGAGTTGCCCTGTCCTTGGTTTTGACCACTATGTCATCCATATAAGCTTCCATATTTCTATGTAGCTGGGGCTCAAAACCAATTTGGACCGCCCTTGCAAACGTCGAGCCAGCACTCTTCAACCCGAAAGGCATCCGTAAAAAGCAGTACGTACCACATGGGGTGATGAATGTTGTCTTCTCTTTGTCTTCTCGTCATGAAGATCTGGTGATAGCCCGAGTAGGCGTCGAGGAATGATAACAGATCACACCCGGCCGTGGAGTCAACAATCTGGTCGATGCGCGGCAACAGGAAGGGGTCCTTCGGACAAGCCTTATTGATATCTGTGTAGTCAATACACAGCCTCCACTTCCCGTTTGCCTTGCGCGCCACCACCGGATTGGCCAACCACGTCGGATGGAGCACTCCCCTCACCAAGCCCGCTGCTTCCAACTTCCTGATCTCCTCTGTGATGAACTCCTGCCGTTCCAAAGCTTGCTTCCTGACCTTCTGCTTGACGGGTCGCGCGTGGGGGCAGACAGCAAGATGGTGCTCAATCACTTCCCTAGGAACGCCGAGGATGTCAGATGCTTGCCATGCAAACACATCGACATTCGCCCGCAGGAAAGTGACGAGCGCGCTTTCCTATTTGCTGTCAAGGGTGGAGCTTATGGTGAAAGCCCCTCCCGTGCCATCCTCCTTGACGGACACCTTCTTGGTCTCTGGTGGTGCAGCTCTGGATTTCTTGCTCTTGCCCGTGGAGCTCTCCGGCACGTCCTCGACGGTAGCACAACACTCCGAAGAGGTGCGCTTGCCGGAGTGGGTGCGAGAGGTCCTGTCGGTCTTCTTCTTCCCTCCCGGGGCTTCAGCGGCAGGAGCAAGTGCCTTGGCGGCAGTTGCTGCAACTGCTTCCCGGTAGAGTAGGTCGGCGCAGATCAGCGCATCCTTCTTGTCACAAGGAACGGTGATGATGGTCATCGGCCCAGGCATCTTTAGCGTGTTGTAGGCGTAATGTGACGCCGCCATGAACTTGGCTAGTGCCGGGCGGCCGAGAATCCCATTGTAGGGCAAGGGGATCTCGGCTACGTCGAAGACGATCCTCTCCGTCCTGTAGTTCAACTCGCCCCCAAACGTCACGGGCAGCGTGACCTTCCCCTTCGGCTGACTCCTTCCCGGATTGACCCCTTAAAATGTGCCAGTTTCCTCGAGGTCTCCATCAGGAATTTGCAGCCTCTTGATCACAACAGGTGAGATCAAGTTCAGACCGGCCCCGCCATCGACTACCATCTTGTTCACCTTGAGGTTGCGTACCATTGGTGAAACCAACAACGGCAAGCACCCGACCGCAGTTGTGCGATCAGGGTGGTCCTCGGCGTCAAAGATGATGGGCGTGCTCGACCACTCCAGTGGCTTCTGAGCGTCGAATGATGGCTCCGCTGCTATGATCTCCCGTGCCCACTGCTTGAGCTGGTAGTGAGAAGTATGCAGCGAGGCCCCACCACCGACACACATGGCCTCTGTAGCCTTCTGTAACTCATGCTCGCCGGACTCGTCGTCTTCGTCATGATCATCGTCTTCCTGCTTCTTGCCGCGGCCCCGAGCGGGCCTCTCTTGCTGGTTATCCTTGCCGCGGCGACCTCCTTGGCCGCCACACTTCTTGTCGGATCCCTCGGCACCATCCTGGCCCTTCTCCTTGTCCCGCCTCTCATACTCAGCTTTTTGCTTCTCAGCAAGCAGCTCGACTTGTCAGCAGTTCTGGAGGTCATGGCCCTTCGTGCGATGGATCTTGCAATACTGCTTCTCGGAGCCCCCCGGCTTGTCGGCAGCCGCCAAGGCCCGGCAAGCGGCGCACCCGGCAATTTCCTTGCCGGGGTCGTCTGCCTTAGCCTTCTTGGCGGCATCGGTGCTGTCGGATCCCTCGACGGCAAGCACGGTCTTGCCCTTGCGTTTCCTGTTGCGACAGCGGCCCTTCTTCATCGGGGCGGCGGTGTCTTTATCAGTAGAGTCGGTTTCCACGCCGGCGTCCTCGCCGGGGTACTTCCTTCCCTCTTCAGCCCGGGCGCACCTATCGGCCAGAACATAAAGTTCGGCCACATCCTTAACCTTGTTCATCGCCAGCTCTTCACGCATCTTGCGGTTGCGCATGTTCTGATGGAACGCGCTAATCACGGTGGCGGGATGAACATCGGGGATGTTGTACTGCACCCGGCTGAACCTCTGGATGTACTTGCGCAGGGTTTCCCCTTCCTTTTGGGAATGATATCCAAATCACTGGCCTGGCCAAGAGCTTGGTGGCCTCCGGTGAAGGCACCAACGAACTCATGGCACAGATCCGACCAAGAAGAAATGGAATCTGCCGACAAGTGCATCAACCAAGACATGACGTTGGGCTTCAGTGCCAACGGGAAGTAATTGGCAAGCACCTTGTCGTCGCGAGCTCCGGCAGCTTGCATCGCGATGGTGTAGATGCTGAGGAACTCTGACGGATGGGTCTTGCCGTTGTACTTATTGCCGACGTCGGGCTTGCATGTGCGGTGGGACGGCCACTGGAACTGCCACAGCTCACGGGTAAAGGCTGGGCAACCTACCTCGTAAGGTAGGCCGCCGGAGTCCCCCGGTGCTGGATGGTCCATAGCGGGTCCCGCTCGCTTATCCGACTGCTGGTGTGTATCACGCCGGCGCTCGATAGTGGTTCGAGCATCTTCGTGGGCTCATTCTCGAAGAACTT
This sequence comes from Triticum aestivum, assembly GCF_018294505.1. Lineage (NCBI taxonomy): Eukaryota > Viridiplantae > Streptophyta > Magnoliopsida > Poales > Poaceae > Triticum > Triticum aestivum. The sequence goes on along the minus strand of NC_057799.1, from coordinate 423,715,538 downwards.
GGCGCTGGTTGCGGCGGGTCCGTGGGTCGGATGACGCTATGGAAATGTTATCACATGCGTCGTCACGACGGATCGACACCGGCGGCAGCTGGCGCGGGGGAGGAGAGTGTACTGTGGCTGCAGCTCCCCCGGTCCTCCCACCGCTGACATGTGGTGGCTCGACAGAGCGCCGACCCGAGGGCCCCGCCGGTCGCGGATCATCTTTATTGGCGACGGCGAAGAGGCTCCGGATGGTGGCTCTCCACTCGTCGAGCTTCTCCACAGCAGGAGGAAAATCGAGGAGCAGTTGCGCGCGTGCCAAAGCTTCTGCTGGCGTGGGTGGTGGAGACAGCTGCGTAGACCGTGGCGCGCTTCGACTTCTAACCATGTTAGAAGGAGCTCTATCACGGCCCAGCGGCTGCGTGCCATTTTCGCCAGCACTTCGGCGGGCATGCTGGACTCCTTTGTCCCGTAGATGATGCACAGGATTTTTCCCACGGCGGCGTCCGGGGTCTCCAGCGTGGTGGCGCTGCTCGTCGCGCGCACCCTAGGAAGAGCGCGCTGCGGGCACCGGCGTGGGCATCCTGGAGGCTGCTGCGCCGCCCGCAGGGGGCACAGTGACACCCCTGGAGGGCCCCGCGCCGCCTGCGGGGGGCCCAGCCCCATCTTTGGATTTGGCGATGCGCGGCTCATCGTCTGGCGCAAGAACGATGCTGCTCGCCAGGCTCTGACTGCCAAAGCGATGCTGGTGCTCGCGGGCCGTGGCTCGGGTTCTATCCGCGACCGGCCCGCTGCTCGTCCGCACTGGCACGGGCCGCTCGGCTCCCGACGAGCCGATCGCCGTGATCGTCTTCTTCTTGGGAGCCATGGCAATGAAGAACCGCTAGGCTAACTGCTAGATCAGATTCTCACGACTGCGCCCCCTACCTGGCGCGCCAAAGATGTCGGGGAAACGACACCTATGGGATCACTGGAATCCCTTATATGGTTGGAGGGCGCGGGGTTGTGAGAAGAGCAGGTCTAACAGGAAGCACACGGATCGTTTACCTAGGTTCGGGCCGCGAGGATGCGTAATACCCTAGTCCTGCTTTGGTGGATGTATTGAGTGTTTGTCGGGTGGTAGGTGCGACATATGCCAACGGGTGGCTTATCATTGTGGGAGCTAGTAAGGCATCGCCGGTGCCTGGAAACGGGATAAGGCGAAGACATGCACGCCGGCGAATCTTACCCAGGTTCAGGGCTCTCCATGGAGATAACACCCCTAGTCCTGCTCTATGGGGTCTCCGCATGATCACTAGATCAACACAAGTGACTCCTTGAGCTGTTTTGCTAGAGGAGGAAGAAGGGCAAGGCTAGCTCTCCTCTTCTCTCTACGTGGTGTCTAAAATTCTAAGAGATCAACCCTTTGCATGGGTGCCCTGGGGGGTTTATATAAGCCTACCCCCAGGGGTACAATGGTAATCCGGCTGGATGCGAGTCCAGGCCGTCAGTGTCTGTATCCGCCGGCCGTTGGGGCCCGCCGACTGGTGGGTCCCGCAGGCCGCTGGTTACTGTAGCCTCGCCCCTGATGACGAGGGCTTTGCTAAGGTAAGCATGGCTACAGTGCCGCCGTCCGGCGGACTCTCACTGTAGCCTTACCTCGTCTTGTCTTCTTAATGGTGCACATATTTCGAGGGAGTGAGGTAGCCGGCTATTGGGAGCCGGCTACACCCCAGGCCAACTAAAAGGGGGCTTGACCGCCTTCGAGCGTCTCTCTGGCTGTTGGGGCCCGCCGCCCGTGGGCCGTACTGACAACCCGTCGTGGGTGGCGTCATGGTCAACATGGCTACAGTGCCGCGCCGGACGGTGGATGGCCAACCCGTACGGCGCACTGTGGCCATGCGTGCTCCGGGATTCGGGGGTGGCAGACTTTACTATAGCCACGCCCGGTCTTGTCACCGTTATGTGGGTGCTGTCCTAGAGGGTGCAATCTTGGCCGCTTGCCGGGAGTCGGTCTTCTTGTGTCCGGCTTCTTGGAGTCGGCTTTCTTCTGGCCGGCTTCTTGGAGTCGGCCTTCTTATGGCCGGCTTCTTGGAGTCGGCCTTCTGTTGGCTCTCTTCAGGAGGGTTTCATGGTCGGGCCGCCTTCCAGCAGTCGGCCTGTGAGATGGCCGGCCAGGGGAAGGCGGCCCCATGCTTTGGGTGCTTGAAGGCTCGATCAGCCTCATAATTTTTGAAGAGCCAGGGGGATTCGGTTAGGCTACCCGTGGTCATTTACTCCGACAGTAGTCCCCGAAGCTGGTTGGGCTTCGCGGCTGAAAGGAGGACGAGAAGCTTAATCAGCTTCCTATCTTGAGGAGCCAGCAGCTAGGAGCCGGCTTTGATCAGGTGCGCCGTCTTGGTGAGGCCTCGAAATCTGAAGGCGGGAATCAGCTGGCGCGCGCGCCTGGTTGCGGGCCGGCCGCTTGCCGCCCGCGCACCACGTGGCGCCCTCCGGCTGGGAGAGCCTGCCAGCCCACGCGCGTGATGGGACGCCGCTGCAGGCCGGGGCCCGCCACTTCCACGCCTCGGCCCGGGTGTGGATCTTCTGTGGCCCAAAACGGGCCATTCGCCTTCCAACGACAGTTTCCGCACGCTGTTAGGGCGAAATAATCGCGGGACGTGGGGGAGTGGGCACAGTTAATCCCATGCCCCCTCCCCACGCCTCGCCTCCTCGGCTTCGCCGCACGAGGCTATAAATAGGGGGAGGAGGTGGAGCGGCAGATGCTCGCACGCTCGCCCTCGCTCCGCCATCTCCTTCTTCTTCTTCTTCATCGCCGTAGCCCCTTGCTGCCGCGCCGTCCCTCCAGTCTTTGCACTACCCCGTAGCTTCGCTGCCGTGGGGCCGTGCTTTCGCCGTCGTCGCGCCTTGTTTCCTCGGCTTCTTGCCCTCATGTCGTGCGGCGGAGACTGGGACGGCTCCAATGTCCACGAGGACCACATCGACTTCCTCCGCAAGATGCGGCGGTTGCCCAGCAAGGAGCATGTGCGGGTCCTTCTTGCACCGGTGCGGGAGATCTCGCCGGCGCCGGAGGAGGGCGAGCAGGTGATCTTCCGCTCGCACTTCCTGCGCGGCCTTGGCCTACCTGCGAGCGGCTTCTTCCGCTCCTTCCTCGAATTCTACCAGCTCCAGCCGCACCATCTCACTCCAAACACGGTGGTGCTGTTGTATGCCTTCGTCACCTTGTGCGAGGGCTTCCTCGATGTCCTTCCCACCCTCGAGCTCTGGGGGGAATTCTTCTAGACCAAGCTCGGTACCGCTATGAGGGGCGTGCCGGCTCAAAGCGGCGCCTTCATCGCGATGCGGAGGCCGGCAACCGACAACCCCTTTCCTCCTATCACGCTGATCCAGTCGATGAAACGCTGGCAAAAATCCTACTTCTATGTGAAGAACGTCGCTCCGCAAGGCGACTTCGTCAACTTGCCGGCTTATGCAGCCGGCCTGCCGGATGGGAGGCGGCCCCAATGGTCCTATCAGGCCAGAACACTGTCGCCGGCAGGAGCCGCTGCAATCACGCGACTTCGGGTAATGATCCAGTCGGAGGGCCTGACCGGGCCCGACCTGCTGGCCGCCTTCGTGGCGCGCTGGGTGCTCCCGCTCCAGGGCCGCCCTCATATGATTTGTCAAATGAGCAGCCAACTCGATCCGAGTCGGATGTGAACCAAGGAGATGCCTCATGCGGAGGTAGCTCTCATGGTGAACTACCTTGCGAATTGCAAGCTCGCCGACGAGTGGCGATTTGGCAAGGAGCCGTACTCCCGTGCCAATCCGCCGCCTATGGTAAACTTTCTTTTTCTTCTCTTCTTTACTTTTGTCACCGAGTTTCTCTTGGCCGACTCTGACCAGTCGGCTTGTCTTGACAGAGCCCCCTCCTTCGACCGGCAGCCGGGGCAGCGGGGGTGGAGCGCCAAGATCTCCCTGACCGGACGGTGCACGACTCGGACCACCCCGACTTGGGGGCGGCCGCTCTGGACGACGACATCGAGGGGGGAGGCGGCGAGGCAGGTGGCTCCGGGCTTGGAGCCAGCTTCGACGACTGGCCGGATGATGACGAGGCGGAGGTCGTCCCGCGCCGCCAGCCGGCGTCCGATTAGCATGGCTCGGGTTCATCTGGCACGCCGGCTGGCCGAGGCGGCGTGCAGAAGCGACGGGCCGCGCCGAGCCTATTCGGCAGTCGGCCGAAGAAGCCCAAGAGCGCGGCGGCGGCGACCAGGCGGGACGAGGCGGCCGCGAAGGCTGCCCGCTTCCGCAAGGTGGTGAAGCAGCCGCAAGTGGTTTCGGCGTAAGTGTCAATTCTCTCACGTATTCCTTCTTCTTTTTCGTTGATATTCTTCTGAGTCCTTGTCTTGACTTAAAAAATACAGGGCTCCGCTTTCTCTTGAGCGGACCGCTGCCACCTCCGTGGTTGGAGCGGCGGGTGGATCTGGAAGCGCCTGCCGTGTGGACCCCCGTGCCGAGCTTCAAGCGGCGACGGAGCGGAATGCGTGGGAGGCGCGGGAGGAGCGGGAGGCGGAGGAGCTGAGGGCGGCTGCTGCCATGGCGGCGCAGGAGACGACGGAGAGGTCGGCGGAGGCACAAGCCGACGCGGCAGCCAAGGCTCAGGCGGAGGCTGCAGCCACAGAGAGGGCGGTGGAGGCCCTGCGTAACCAGCCTCCGCTGCTTGTCGTCCCCCTTCGCGCTGTGGCGCCCGAGGTCCCGGTGCACCCGCCGGAGAAAGCCGGTGGCGACCAGCTGGCGGTGGAAAGGGAGGAGGGCGACGTTGTCGTCCCGGAGAGGAAGGCGGCACCGCCGTCGCCGACTAGGGCGGACCAAGGCAGCCGGCCTAGCGAGCCGCCCGTGCAACCGGCTAGAGGCGAGCCGGCTGCGAGGACAGACCTTGTGGTTCGGTCGCCATCGCGCCAGCGCGCTAGGAAGGCGACTTCGGCACCGGGCCCGCAGAAGGCCGCGAGCTCTGGCTCGTCGGCCCAGGATCTGGAGGCAGCCAGCGCCAGCTCGCCGGGATGCACGCCGGGTGGTGGGACGGCTATGTTGAACGTGGCGGCGCAAGAAGTCCGGAACCGGCTTCAATCCCAAGCCACCGTGCTGAAACAGTATAATCAACAGTTCCTCGCGACGCGGACGGCCATTCGGGTGAGTCCTCCCTTTTTTTGTTTCTTGTTCTTGATTTCTTCCGTGGGGGCGCGTCAGCGCACCCACTGGGTGTAGTCCCCGAGTTCCGAGTCGGCTGCTGAGCAGGCGGCTTGGAACTTCTTAGTAGACTTTGGTTGCTATCTTGCTCTTATTTGCTCCTCTGTCCTATTTGCAGGACTATCACAACCTCCGCGCGGCTACCTTCAACTCCCAGGTCTGGGAGCTGAATCAGAAGACCATTGATCTGACCGAGAGTCGGAGTAAGTGCTTCGTCTTTTATCTCACGTGGGGGCGCATCAGCGCACCCGCTGGGTGTAGTCCCCGAGATTCGGGCCGACTGCTGAGCAGTCGGGCCGGATCTTCCCCGGCGACTTCTTTCTTATTGCCCCTCTTTTCTTTCTTTACCATATCTGCAGAGGCCAATGCTGACCTGAGGGAGCAGTTGGGTGGGGCCCAGACCGCCCTTCGCGCCAAGGAAGCCGAGTGCAACGCCTTGGCTTAGGAGCGTGACCGCTTGGTCAAGAAGCTGTCCGACCAAAAGGAGAGCCATAAGGCGGCCCTGAAGGCGGCACAGGACAGCGAGGCCGACCTTCAAGACGAATACGAGACCGAGGCGGCGAGCTGGGCTGAGGTAAGGCAAGTGCTGAGCGATGGCTATGGCCGGATCGAAGATTTGGTTGATGGTAGGCCGCCTTCTTCTCGTCCCTTTGCTTGCCGTCTGCCATTTGGTCCATTTTCTGACCTTGTGTCTTCTTCCTTTCTTCTCTTGCGCAGAGTACTTCCCTGGTTACTCTGTTGCCGCCAACCAAGTCATCGAGGCCCGCCGCGACGCGCAAAGGCAGGCTGGAGCTGAGATTGCGCCGGATGCTCGCCGGTCGCTTGAGGAGCAGCTTTTGGCGATCCAAGCCCGCCTCCAGCCGGCTCACCGCATGCTCCGCCATCTTCAACGCGTTGGGGCGCAAATGTTGGTCGCCCTCTGGCCCGGCGAGGTGATTCCCCGTACCCCCAGTCGGACTGCCGACTGGCTGGAGGTAGCGGTTGGCCGCTTCGAGGCCTGGAAGTCTTCTGCAGCTCGGTCAGGCGCCAGGCGGGCGCTGGAGTTCGTCCGAGCTTGGTATCCTGGGCTGGATTTGGCCCAGCTGACCACCTGGCGGCAGGAGGCCAACGAAGAGCTGGAGGCGGTGCGGCCGGCTATCATCTAGCGTGCCTGGCGATCACCGACTACACTGACACCAGTGCCTTTGCCCCTGAGGTGAATGATGACGGCGTTGCTCAGCCGGAGGAGTGGTTTGGGCTGAACTCAGCGGATGGTGAAGACTCGGCGGAGGAGATCGACTCCAGTGACGAGGGCGAAGAGGAGGAGGGAGCGGATGGTGAAGATGTCATGCCAGACGATGGAGCGACCGGCCGGCCTCAGCTTGATCGTGCCTCGAGCAACGAGGCGCGTGCGAGCACGCCGCCTACAGCCGGTGATGATCAAGCCGAGACTCGCCAGCCGGCCACTCCTCCAGCCAGCACTGCTATCTCCACTGACCTGCCCAGCTCGCCTGTTGCACCTTTGGCCTGATCCGCCGTCTTTGCTTTCCTGTTTATTGCCCTTTGAACAATATTTGTTAAATTTGCGCAGTTCCACCCATTGGGGGTGTATTCAAACTATGTTGAACGCCGGCCTTTCGAAGGCCTTTTGTGTAAATATAATCATGCATGTGCTTGGCTTCCGATTGTATTTGCTTTTCATCCTTTGGCTGTTTCCTTTGCCGCCCTCCTTGGTCGCCGCCTTCCCAGCCGGACAGTTGCTCTGCAGTCTGTGGTTGGGGAAGGGCTTGGCCGTTTGGGAGGGCAAGTACTCTAGCTTTTTTAGATTGTAGCAAGGTGAATCGGAAGCCGGCCAGCCGGCTGTTCTGACAGCCAATTGGCGGGGTGGGAGGCCAGCTTGTGTTATATAAGTTCGTTAGTCCTTAGCCATTTTTCGTGTGGGCATCCTTTCCTGCCTTTGGCTCTTGCCAGTCGGACATTCGATTCTTCGAGCTGCGACTTTCAACAAGAGAGGGCTTGGGTGCCGGCACACTACTTGTCCGACTGCAGGTAGAACTTTAATATAACTCAAGGCGGCAAGTCCCCGGGCCGACTGATCGAACCCGGTGCCGGACAGGAAAACAAATGTAGTAATACATTCATAGGTATGACACTCATCATACATAGATAAAGGAGGGTAGTCCCCGAGTGCTCCTCGGGGGGCCCGTTGTCTTGTACTTAATACAAAAGGTAGCGTGGTACATACTGCATTTAGCTGTAAAATCTTCGGAGGAGATTGGCGTTCCATGGTCGTTCCGACTCCTTGCCGGAATCATCTCTCTTGCGTGCCTTCGGCTTCTGTGCGTCGATCAGGTAGTAGGAGTTGTTGCCTAGGGCCTTGCTGATGACGAAGGGGCCTTCCCAAGGGGCCGAGAGCTTGTGCTGACCGGCTGTTCACTGGATCAGCCAGAGCACAAGATCGCCTTCTTGGAAGGATCTTGGATTGACCTTCCGGTTGTGGTAACGGCGCAGACCCTACTGGTAGATGGCAGACCGGCTGAGTGCTAACAGCCGACCCTCTTCCAGCAGGTCAACGCCGTCCTCTCGCGCTTCCTTGGCCTCCGCCTCCATGTACATGGTGACCCCAGGTGAGTTGAACTCAATGTCAGTTGGGATGATGGCCTCGGCACCATATACAAGGAAGAAAGAGGTGAAGCCGGTTAACTTGTTCGGGATGGTACGCAGACTCCAGAGGACGGTGAGCAGCTCGTCAAGCCAGCAGCCGGCCGAACGCTCCAGTGGTACGACCAGTCGGGGCTTGATGCCAGAGAGGATGAGGTCATTTGCTCGCTCGACTTGGCCGTTTGACTGCGGGTAGGCTACGGACGCTAAGTCCAGTCGGATGCCCTGTGGGGCACAGAAATGTGCCAGTTCTCCTTTGGCAAAATTCGTGCCATTGTCGGTGATGATGTTGTGTGGTATGCCATACCGGGTTGTGATATCTGCGATGAATGTCACGGCAGTCGGCCCGTTCAGTTTCTTGATTGGCTTCGCTTCAATCCACTTGGTGAATTTGTCCACGGCGACAAGCAGATGTGTCATGCCGCCGCGCGCCGTCTTGAATGGGCCCACCATATCCAGCCCCCAGACAGCAAAGGGCCATGTGAGGGGGATGGTCTTGAGTGCAGAAGCCGGCAGGTGTTGCTTGGAGCTGAAGACTTGGCACCCTTTGTAGTATTTGACTAATTCCTTGGCGTCGTCCAAAGCAGTCGGCCAGAAGAACCCATGGCGGAAAGCTTTGGCGACGAGTGATCTTGAGGCCGCGTGGTGGCCGCATTCGCCTTGGTGGATGTCCTTGAGGATTGCTATGCCCTTCTCTGGCTCGACGCAGCGCTGGAATACTCCAGTGACGCTGCGCCTAACGAGTTCTCTGTTTACTATTGTGTATGCTCCGGCTCGGCGTTGAACTTGTCTTGCCGAGATCTCGTCAGTCGGCAGCTCTCTGTTTACCAGGAAGTTGAGGATGGGTTGGGCCCATGATGGAGCTGCGACTTCTTCTATTGCCAATACGGCTACTGCGACCAGGGTGGGTGGGTTGGGTGGTGAAGAGTTGGAGTCGGCCGCCGCCTGTTGTGTCGTTGCAGTCCCCGGGCCGACTGCTGCAGTCCCCGGGCCGGGTTCTGAAGTCCCCGGGCCGGGTGCGACTACGGCAGTCCCCGGGCCGCCTGTTGAAGTCCCCGAGCCGCCTGCTGGGTTCCCCAAGTCGGATCCGACTGCATCAGGGTCAGGCGGTACGAAGATGGAGTCTGATTCTGGAGACGGCTTGACAGACGGCTTGAGGAGGCGTTGGAGAGAGACGCCGGTTGGGATAGCTCGTCGGGTGGAACCGATTCATGCCAGGGCATCTGCTTGCTCGTTGTCGGCCCATGGCACGTGGAGGAACTCGCATCCTTCAAAGTATCCGCTGATTTGCTGAACGAGGAATCGGTAGCTCGCCATGTTTGCGTCCTTGGCGTCCCAGTCGCCAGATGATTGTTGGACTACCAAATCCGAGTCGCCATAGCACAGGATCCGGCGGATGCCGAGCTCTTTGGCTAGCCGGAGCCCATGTATGAGCGCCTCGTACTCGGCCACGTTGTTGGAGGCGGCAAAATGAATTTGCAATGTGTATCTGAGTTTGTCGCCCTTGGGAGAGGTGAGGACGATGCCGGCTCCCAAGCCGGTGCGCATCTTGGATCCATCGAAGTGCATCCGCCAATGAGTGGAGTCGGGAGCCGGCGGTAGGTACTGGGTCTCGGCCCAGTCGACAAGGAAGTCGGCCAATGCTTGGGACTTGATGGCAGTGCGAGGCTGGTAGATGATCGTGTAAGGAGCCAGCGCAATGGCCCACTTGGCCACCCGGCCGGATGCATCCCGGCTGCCTATGATCTCGGCAAGCGGGGCAGTACATACGACCGTGATGGGGTGCTCTTGAAAGTAGGGCTTCAGCTTCTTGGTGGCGAAGTACACTCCATAGCACATCTTCTGGTAGTGCGGGTAGTTTTGCTTCGAGGTGGACAGTACTTCGCTCAAATAATACACCGGCCTCTGGACTAACTGAGCTCGGCCTTCTTCTGGGCGTTGGACCACAATAACTGTGCTGACCACTCGGCTAGTCGCGGCAATGTAAAGGAGCATGGGCTCTTTCTCAGTCGGCGCCGCCAAGACAGGCGGCGTGGTCAGCATCTTCTTCAACTCGTGAAAAGCTTGGTCTGCTTGGTCGTTCCACTCGAAGTGGGTGGACTTTTTCATGAGTCGGTACAGGGGGAGAGCCTTTTCTCCCAGCCGGCTGATGAAGCGGTTCAGGGAGGCTAGGCACCCGGTAAACTTTTGGACGTCTCGCAGCTTGGTAGGAATCTGCATTCTCTCTATGGCCTTGATCTTCACTGGGTTGCACTCGATGCCGCGTTCGGAGACCAAGAAGCCTAGAAGCTGGCCGGCTGGTACTCCGAACACGCATTTCTCAGGGTTGAGCTTGATCTGAAACCGGCGCAGGTTGTCGAATGTTTCTCTGAGGTCTTCCAGCAGGGTGCCGCGCTTCTCCGTCTTCACCACAATATCGTCTACATAGACGTGGGCATTTCTGCCGAGTTGCTTGAGGAGGCATTTCTGCATGCAACGCTGAAAAGTGGCACCGGCATTTCTCAAGCCGAATGTCATAGTCAGGTAGCAGAAAGCTCCGAATGGTGTGATGAAGGCGGTCTTCAGGCGGTCGGCTGGATCCAACTTGATCTGATGGTAGCCTGAGTAAGCATCCAAAAAACTCAACAGCTCGCATCCGGCTGTGGAGTCTATCACTTGATCGATTCGAGGTAAGGCAAACGGATCTTTGGGGCAGGCTTTGTTGAGGCTGGTGTAATCTATACACATGCGCCACTTATTGTTTTTCTTCAATACGAGGACTGGGTTGGCAAGCCATTCTGGAAAAAACACCTCCATAATGAAGCCGGCTGCCAGAAGCCGGGCTATCTCTTCTCCTACAATCCTTCTCTTCTCCTCCGACAGTCGGCGGAGGGGTTGTTTGACTGGTTTTGCGTCCGCTCGGACGTGTAGCTTGTGCTCGGCGAAATCCTTCGGAACACCCGGCATGTCCTTTGGGGACCATGCAAAGATGTCCCGATTCTCACGGAGGAAATCGACGAGCTCGCCTTCCTATTTGCTGTCAAGGTTCGCACCTATGACGGCAAACCTCTCCGGGTTCTCTGGGTCCAGAAGTATCTTCTTTGTTTCCTTGGCCGGCTGGAAGGAGCCTTGAGCATCATACTCCTTGGGGTCAGGGGACAGGGCCGGCTGCTTGCCGGCCATGGCCACGACTCGGTCCAGCATCTTCTTTTCTTCGGCAATCACGAGGGACTCGGCCAGCCGGCTGCTGGCTGCAGCACACTCGGAGGATTTCTTGTAGTCTCCGGCTATGGTGATGATTCCCTTCGAACTAGGCATCTTCATCTTGAGGTAGGCGTAGTGGGGCACAGCCATGAACTTGGCCAAGGCAGGTCGGCCAAGCAACGCGTGGTAAGGGCTCTCTAGATCCACCACTTCAAACCAGACTGCTTCTCGGCGGAAGTGATCCTTGTCTCCGAAGAGAACATCTATCTTGATCTTGCCGATTGGTGAGCAGGACAGGCCGGGTACGATGCCATGGAACACAGTCCGGCTTGGCATGAGTTGCTTCGTCTTGATGTTCAGCTTCTCCATGGTGTCACGGTACAGTATGTTGATGCTGCTCCCTCCGTCAATCAGTACTCGGGAGAAACGGGCAGCTCGCCTTTCTGTCGCGAGGGTGGCGTCCAATACCAACGCATAAGAGCCGGGAGACGGCATCACCTCTGGGTGATCGGCCCGGCTCCAGCTGATAGGCTTCTCAGACCAATGCATAAACTCTGGGTTGTTGGAGGCGACCGCGTTGACTTCTTGCTGTTGTCGGCGCCGACTGCGTCTGTCTTCAGCTTGGCTTGTGAAGACGACGTAGGCGGCATGCTCGTTCGGGAACTCGTCTTGAATGGCTCCGACTGCTGGTCGAGCAGCCGGCTGCTGAGGGGCTGGAGGCGGCTGGCCAGCAGGTGGAGGCGGCACCAGTCCCTCGCCTTTGGAGATTCGCGTGAGCCAATGACACTTCCGAGTCGTATGGTTGGACGGCTTCGCGCCACTGTCGAACTTGCAGGGGGCATCAAGGGTTTGCTCGTAGGAGAAAGCCGGCTGCCAAGCCGGCCTGCCGCCCTTCTGCTTCTTGGGCACGGGCCGCTCTTCAGGTTGTTCGTCTTCGACTGTGGCTACTTGCCGACTGCTGGAAGGCGGCATAGGGGCCTTGCGCTTGTGGTCGTTCGGGTGCGGGCGTCGATTGGAATCACCGGCCGGCGTCTTGGGAGCCGGAACGAGCACCTTTCCAGAGGCATCCACTCGAAGCTCAGTCTTCATTGAAGAGTCGGCCGTGGCGTACTTGTATGCTATGATCAGCAGCTCGTTGAGGGTAGTTGGCTCGTCGCAGAGGAGTTGGTGCTTGAGGAGGGTGCCCTCTCGGTACCTGGCGATGAAGTACTCTATGGCATGAACCTCGTGCACCCCTTCACAGGAGTTGCGGAGCTCGGCCCAACGCGTGAGGTAGTCGCGAGTTGATTCGCTGGGCCCTTGGATGCACAAGGAAAGCTGGCGGGGCTTGGGAGGCCGCTTGTATGTGCTGGTGAAGTTGCGGATGAAGACTTCCGTGAAGTCTAGCCAGCTGTTGACGTTGTAGGGCTTGAGGTTGTTCAACCAGGTGCATGCGATGCCTTGAAGCATGAGCGGGACGTACTTCACGGCAACGCGCCTGTTGCCGTTTGCTATGCTGACTGCGGTGGAGTAGTCGATCAACCAGTCTTCCGGATTCACGGAGCCGTTGTATTTTGGCGTGTCTCTTGGGAGTGAGAACCCTTTGGGGAAGGGCTCGTCGCGGATGTTGGGGCCAAAGCAAGGTGGGCCGACATCATCTTCTTCTTCTAGCGCCAGGGATCGCGCTAGGCGGTCGATCCGATGGCGGGCGTCATTCTCGCCGATTCCTTCGCGGTGGCCTAGTCGGTCGCTGAGAGTCGGATGCGTGACAGGCGGCGGGGCAGGATATATCTCTCCCCACGAGGCGGGGGAGGAGGCGGATTGCAATGTCGTTCCACAGCTCGGGGGCGGCCTTCTGCGTCGCGCTCAATGGTGAGCCGAGTCCGACTGCGGCTAGCGGCCGGCTCCTTGTCTTTTCTTGCGCGGGCGCCGCTTGCAGTCGGCGTCCGGGATGTCGCGCCGTGCTCTCAGCGTGGGGGAGGACTTTCAGCGCGGACGCCGGCTTCATGCCGCTCTGCGGCCACGTCGATCAGCTGCTGGATGCGTCTAGTCATGTAGGGGAGCTCGTCTACGGCCGCCTGAGCGGCACGCAGGTTTTTGAGTGGCGTGGCGTAGACTAGGCGGTCTGCTCCCAGCATGCTGGCGATGGCCGCGCCGCACTTCTTGACGATGCCGGCTCGGCTCGGCCCGCCAGGAGGCGGCGTACCAAAGGCGGCGCAGTCAACTTCGCGCTGGTGAGCCTCAGTGAGGCGTCTCATGGATGCTATCTTCTGGCCCTCCGCGATGAGGGCGAGGCGGCGTGCCTCTAGTGTCTCGGCGTCGATGTCGGCCGGGATGGGGGCGGACAGGTCGTGTAGCGCTGCTTGTAGGGCGTCGTGGGCATTCTCGCCTAAGGCGGCGCCATGGCTGATGACCAGCACCTCAGTGATAGTGCTGCCGCCACTGTGGGCTCGAGGAAGAGGGTCGTCGATGATCACCATGTTGGTGGGGAAGGCGTCAAGCGATGCCGTGTCGGAGTCGACAAGCATCGGGTCGGTGGAGCCGACCGACTCCAGATCCACAGCAGGCTCGCTGGAGACGTGAAGCTGGTCGAGGAGGCTGACGAGGCGGCTCTCGGGGCAGTCTGTGCCCGCGTCAGACGCAGGCTCGTCGGAGATGCGAGCCTCGCCAAGAAGATTGGCAAGGCATCTCGCCGCGCAGGCGTCGTCGGCGCCTTGCAGCGCGTCGGGGCAAACGCCATCGGGCGTGCCGGGCTGGCTACACTCGCTGGGAAGGAAATGGGTTCCCGTCCAGAACAGGTCTCCGGACGACGCTGCACCTGGCCCCATGGTGGGCGCCAAATGTCGGGTGGTAGGTGCGACATATGCCAACGGGTGGCTTATCATTGTGGGAGCCAGTAAGACATCGCCGGTGCCTGGAAACGGGATAAGGCGAAGACATGCACGCTGGCGAATCTTACCCAGGTTCGGGGCTCTCCGTGGAGATAACACCCCTAGTACTGCTCTGCGGGGTCTCCGCATGATCACTAGATCAACACAAGTGGCTACAAGTGGCTCCTTGAGCTGTTTTGCTAGAGGAGGAAGAAGGGCAAGGCTAGCTCTCCTCTTGTCTCTACGTGGTGTCTAAAATTCTAAGAGATCAACCCTTTGCATGGGTGCCCTGGGGGGTTTATATAGGCCTACCCCCAGGGGTACAAAGGTAATCCGGCTGGATGCGGGTCTAGGCCATCAGTGTCTGTATCCGCCGGCTTCTCCGCCGGCCGTTGGGGCCCGCCGACTGGTGGGTCCCGCCGGCCGCTGGTTACTGTAGCCTCGCCCCTGATGACGAGGGCTTTGCTGAGGTAAGCATGGCTACAGTGCCGCCGTCCGGCGGACTCTCACTGTAGCCTTACCTCGTCTTGTCTTCTTAATGATGCACATACTTCGAGGGGGTGAGGTAGCCGGCTACACCCCAGGCCGACTAAAAGGGGGCTTGACCGCCTTCGAGCGTCTCTCTAGCTGTTGGGGCCCGCCGCCCGCGGGCCGTACTGACAACCCGTCGTGGGTGGCGTCATGGTCAACATGGCTACAGTGCCGCGTCGGATGGGGGATGGCCGACCCGTACGGCGCACTGTGGCCATGCGTGCTCCGGGATTCGGGGGTGGCAGACTTTACTGTAGCCACGCCCGGTCTTGTCACCGTTATGTGGGTGTTGTCCTGGAGGGTGCAATCTTGGCCGCTTGCCGGGAGTCGGTCTTCTTGTGGCCGGCTTCTTGGAGTCGGCCTTCTTGTGGCCGGCTTCTTGGAGTCGGCCTTCTTTTGGCTCTCTTCAGGAGGGTTTCACGGTTGGGCCGCCTTCCAGTAATCGGCCTGTGAGATGGCCGGCCAGGGGAAGGCGGCCCCGTGCTTTGGGTGCTTGAAGGCTCGATCGGCCTGATAATTTTTGAAGAGCCAGGGGGAGTCGGTTAGGCTACCCGTGGTCATTTACTCCAACAGTGTTCTTGTGTTCTTGAGCTAGCTACGGGGTGTAACTTGCCCAAAAGAGCCGAATCCCTCTCCAGTATGCCTTGGGCCTCCTTTTATAGTCGAAAGGGGCTGCCACAGTGGCATACAGGAGGTGGAAAGGTCTACAGTGCGCAAGCTTATCACCTGTCATTAGGGGACAAAACGCATTAAATGCGCTACTTAGGTGTCCATTAGCTTTAACGGGGACGGGAACGAGGCTTGTCCCGTCCGTCGCCGCTCCGCCTCGCTTCGACACGCGCCCAGGCCAGCGGTGCATGCAGCGCCATGTAGGCAGGCAGGTAGCTGAGGTGGCGCGGTGGCAGGGCCTACACGAAGACCTACATGCCACCACGCAAGTGCTTGCTGAGTTGGTGTAGAGGCCGCCCGTTGCCACGCAGGTGCCTGCCCAGCTAGTTGAGCTAGCAGTTGCTTGGGGACGGCGGTGGAGTCTTGGCTGGTGCGGGCCTGGCAGTGGCCCCATTGATGCCCTCGGCAAGGGTCTTGCCAGGGGCCCGGTAAGGGTCTTGCCATGGCGTTGCAGTCGCCCCCGGCAAGGCTCTTGCCGGGAGTCTCGTGGATCCCCTCGGCTAGGATCCCGCCGAGGGTCGTCGTCTTCTGGTCCTCATCTGATCGTGTGTGTTTATGATCTTGACAAAGATCTGCATGCCACCACGGAGGTGCCTCCCGAGCTTGGTTCCAATGTAGTTGTTGACGGCGCTTGGAACCTTTAGGCTCGAGGGTGGCTCGCTCTGCTGGTGCTGGGCAAGCTGCTCCGGCAAGGCTCTTGCCGGGGCCGTGGAGGCTGCCCCGGCAAGGATCTTGCCGGGGGAGTCCACCCCGCCCTCTTGTTCTTTTGTGTCTCTGGTCTTGGCGTCGCCTTGTTAATCTTGTGCTTCGGTTTCTCTCTGGCTTCCCTCCTCTGCCCTGCTTAGTGTGGCCGCGGCGCGCGGCTCTGACTGCTCGTGCACAAGTAAAGGGGTCAAAAGGAGAGCCCCTACTTTTGTACACCGACACATACTAGGGACACTCTGTTTGTCTATGTATTCACACATGTACTATGTTTCCGGTTAATACAATTCTATCATGATTAATAAACATTTATCATGATATAAGGAAATATAAATAACAACTTTATTATTGCCTCTAGGGCATATTTCCTTCAGTCTCCCACTTGCACTAGAGTCAATAATCTAGATTACATAGTAATGATTCTAACACCCATGGAGTCTTGGTGCTGATCATGTTTTGCTCGTGAGAGAGGCTTAGTCAACGGGTCTGCAACATTCAGATCCATGTGTATCTTGCAAATATCTATGTCCCCTTCCGACACTTGATGACGGATGGAATTGAAGCGTCTCTTGATGTGCTTGGTTTTCTTGTGATATCGGGATTCCTTTGCCAAGGCAATTGCACTAGTATTGTCACAAAAGATTTTCATTGGACCCGATGCACTAGGTATGACACCTAGATCGGATATGAACTCCTTCATCCAGACTCCTTCATTTGCTGCTTCCGAAGCAGCTATGCAATCCGCTTCACACGTAGATCCCGCCATGACGCTCTATTTGGAACTGCACCAATTGACAGCTCCACCATTCAATATAAATACATACCTAGTTTGTGAGTTAGAGTCATCTGGATCAGTGTCAAAACTTGCATCGACGTAACCATTTATGACGAGCTCTTTGTCACCTCCATAAACGAGAAACATATCCTTAGTACTTTGTAGGTATTTCAGGATGTTCTTGACCGCTGTCCAGTGATCCACTCCTGGATTACTTTGGTACTCCCTACTATACTTATAGCAAGGCACAAATCAGGTCTGGTAAACAACATTGCATACATGATAGAACCTATGGCTGAGGCATAGGGAATGACTTTCATTTTCTCTCTATCTTCTGCAGTGGTCGGGCATTGAGTCTCACTCGACTTCACACCTTGTAACACAGGCAAGAACCCTTTCTTTGACTGATCCATTTTAAACTTCTTCAAAATCTTATCAAGGTATGTGCTTTGTGAAAGTCCAATTAAGCATCTTGATCTATCTCTATAGATCTTGATGCCCAATATGTAAGCAGCTTCACCGAGGTCTTTCATAAAAAAACTCGTATTCAAATATCCTTTTATGCTATCCAGAAATTCTATATCATTTCCAATCAACAATATGTCATCCACATATAATATTAGAAATGCTACAGAGCTCCCACTCACTTTCTTGTAAATACAGGCTTCTCCAAAAGTCTGTATAAAACCATATGCTTTGATCACACTATCAAAATGTTTATTCCAACTCCGAGAGGCTTGCACCAGTCCATAAATGGATCGCTGGAGCTTGCACACTTTTGTTAGCACCCTTTGGATCGACAAAACCTTCTAATTGCACCATATACAACTCTTCTTCTAGAAATCCATTCAGGAATGCAGTTTTGACGTCCATTTGCCAAATTTCATAATCATAAAATACGGCAATTGCTAACATGATTCGGACAGACTTAAGCATCACTACGGGTGAGAAAGTCTCATCGTAGTCAACTCCTTGAACTTGTTGAAAACCTTTTGCAACAAGTCGAGCTTTGTAGACAGTAACATTACCGTCAGCGTCGGTCTTCTTCTTGAAGATCCATTTATTTTCTATGGCTTGCCGATCATCGGGCAAGTCAACCAAAGTCCACACTTTGTTCTCATACATGGATCCCATCTCAGATTTCATGGCCTCAAGCCATTTCGCGGAATCTGGGCTCATCATCACTTCCTCATAGTTCGTAGGTTCGTCATGGTCAAGTAACATGACGTCCAGAACAGGATTACCGTACCACTCTGGTGCGGATCTTACTCTGGTTAACCTACGAGGTTCGGTAGTAACTTGATCAGAAGCTTCATGATCATCATCATTAGCTTCCTCACTAATTGGTGTAGGAATCACTGGAACTGATTTCTGTGATGAACTACTTTCCAATAAGGGAGCAGGTACAATTACCTCATCAAGTTCTACTTTCCTCCCACTCACTTCTTTCGAGAGAAACTCCTTCTCTAGAAAGGATCCATTCTTAGCAACGAATATTTTGCCTTCGGATCTGTGATAGAAGGTGTACCCAACAGTCTCCTTTGGGTATCCTATGAAGACACATTTCTCCGATTTGGGTTCGAGCTTAACAGGTTGAAGCTTTTTCACATAAGCATCGCAGCCCCAAACTTTAAGAAACGACAACTTTGGTTTCTTGCCAAACCACAGTTCATGTCGTCTCAAAGAATTTAGACGGTGCCCTATTTAACGTGAATGCAGCCGTCTCTAAAGCATAACCCCAAAATGATAGCGGTAAATCAGTAAGAGACATCATAGATCGCACCATATCTAATAAAGTGCGGTTACGACGTTCGGACACACCACTACGCTGTGGTGTTCCGGGTGGCGTGACTCAACACTGTTTGTTCAAGTTTCAAATGGCGTGAGTCTCTGAAAATATTACTCCCATTGTTTCAAATGAAGACCAAAACTCGTAACTCAAAATATTCTCCTCCATGATCAGATCGTAGAAACTTTATTTTCTTGTTATGGATGATTTTCCACTTCACTCTGAAATTCTTTGAACTTTTCAAATGTTTCAGACTTATGTTTCATCAAGTAATATACCCATATCTGCTCAAATCATCTGTGAAGGTCAGAAAATAACGATACCCGCCGCGAGCCTCAACACTCATCGACCGCATACATCAGTATGTATTATTTCCAACAAGTCTGTTGCTCGCTCCATTGTTCCGGAGAACGGAGTCTTAGTCATCTTGCCATGAGGCATGGTTCGCAAGCATCAAGTGATTCAATCAAGGATTCCAAAAGCCCATCAGCATGGAGTTTCTTCATGCGCTTTACACCAATATGACCTAAACGGCAGTGCACAAATAAGTTGCACTATCATTATTAAACTTATATCTTTTGGCTTCAATACTATGAATATGTGTATCACTACTATCGAGATTCAATAAAAATAGACCACTCATCAAGGGTGCATGACCATAAAAGATATTACTCATATAAATAGAACAACCATTATTCTCTAATTTAAATGAATAACCGTCTCGCATCAAACAAGATCCAGATATAATGTTCATGCTTAACGCTGGCACCAAATAACAATTATTCAGGTCTAAAACTAATCCCGAAGGTATATGTAGAGGTAGCATGCCGACGGCGATCACATCGACTTTGGAACCATTTCCCACGCGCATCGTCACCTCGTCCTTAGCCAATATTCGCTTAATCCGTAGCCCCTGTTTCGAGTTGCAAATATGAGCAACAGAATCAGCATCAAATACCCAGGCGCTACTACGATCATTAGTAAGGTACACATCAATAACATGTATATCAAATATACCTTTCACTTTGCCATCCTTCTTATCCGTCAAATACTTGGGGCAGTTCCGCTTCCAGTGGTCAGTCCCTTTGCAGTAGAAGCACTCAGTCTCAGGCTTAGGTCCAGACTTGGGCTTCTTCACTTGAGCAGCAACTTGCTTGCCGTTCTTCTTGAAGTTCCCCTTCTTCCCTTTACCCTTTTTCTTGAAACTAGTGGTCTTGTTAACCATCAACACATGATGCTCCTTCTTGATTTCTACCTCCGCAGCCTTTAGCATCGCGAAGAGCTCGGGAATTGTCTTATCCATCCCGTGCATATTATAGTTCATCACGAAGCTTTTGTAGCTTGGTGGCAGTGGTTGAAGAACTCTGTCAATGACACTATCAACCGGAAGATTAACTTCCAGTTGAGTCAAGTGATTATGGTACCCAGACATTTTGAGTATATGTTCACCGACAAAACTATTCTCCTCCATTTTGCAGCTGTAGAACTTATTGGAGACTTCATATCTCTCAATCCGGGCATTTGCTTGAAATATTAACTTCAACTCCTGGAACATCTCATATGCTCCATGACGTTCAAAACGTAGTTGAAGTCCCGGTTCTAAGCCGTAAAGCATGGCAGACTGAACTATCGAGTAGTCATCAGCTTTGCTCTGTCAGGCGTTCACAGCGTATGGTGTTGCTCCTGCAGCAGGTCTTGCACCTAGCAGTGCTTCCAGGACGTAATTCTTCTGTGCAGCAATGAGGATAATCCTCAAGTTAGGACACAATCCATGTAGTTGCTACCATCATCTTTCAACTTAGCTTTCTCTAGGAACGCATTAAAATTCAAAGGAACAGTAGCACGGGCCATTTATCTACAACAACATAGACATGCAAAATACTATCAGGTACTAAGTTCATGATAAATTAAAGTTCAATTAATCGTATTACTTAAGAACTCCCACTTAGACAGACATCCCTCTAGTCATCTAAGTGATCACGTGATCCATTTCAACTAAACCATGTCCGATCATCACGTGAGATGGAGTAGTTTTCAATGGTGAACATCACTATGTTGATCATATCTACTATATGATTCACGCTCGACCTTTCGGTCTCAGTGTTCCAAGGCCATATCTGCATATGCTAGGCTCGTCAAGTTTAACCCGAGTATTCTGCATGTGCAAAACTGGCTTGCACCTGTTGTATGTGAACGTAGAGCTTATCACACCTGATCATCACGTGGTGTCTCGGCACGACGAACTGTCGCAACGGTGCATACTCAGGGAGAACACTTGTACCTTGAAATTTAGTGAGAGGTCATCTTATAATGCTACCACCGTACTAAGCAAAATAAGATGCATAAAGGATAAACATCACATGCAATCAATATAAGTGATATGATATGGCCATCATCATCTTGTGCCTTTGATCTCCATCTCCAAAGCACCGTCATGATCACCATCGTCACCCGCTTGACACCTTGATCTCCATCGAAGCATCGTTGTCGTCTCGCCAACTATTGCTTCTATGAGTATCGCTAACGCTTAGTGATAAAGTAAAGCAATTACATGGCGATTGCATTTCATACAATAAAGCGACAACCATATGCCTCCTGCCAGTTGCCGATAACCGTTACAAAACATGATCATCTCATACAACAATTTATTTATCATCACGTCTTGACCATATCACATCACAGCAAGCCCTGCAAAAACAAGTTAGACGTCCTCTACTTTGTTGTTGCAAGTTTTGCGTGGCTGCTACGGGCTTAGCAAGAACCGTTCTTACCTATGCATCAAAACCACAACGATTTTTCATCAAGTGTGTTGTTTTAACCTTCAACAAGGACCGGGCGTAGTCACACTCGATTCAACTAAAGTTGGAGAAATAGACACCCACTAGCCACATGTGTGCAAAGCACGGCGGTAGAACCAGTCTCATGAACGCGGTCATGTAATGTCGGTCTGGGCCGCTTCATCTAACAATACCGCCAAATCAAAGTATGACATGCTGGTAAGCAGTATGACTATTATCGCCCACAACTCTTTGTGTTCTACTCGTGCATATAACATCTACGCATAGACCTGGCTCGGATGCCACTGTTGGGGAACGTAGTATTTCAAAAAAATTCCCTACGATCACGCAAGATCTTTCTAGGAGAAGCATAGCAACGAGCGGGGAGAGTGTGTCCACGTACCCTCGTAGACCGAAAGCGGAAGCGTTTAGTAACGCGGTTGATGTAGTCGAACGTCTTCGCGATCCAACCGATCCAAGTACCGAACGCACGGCACCTCCGTGATCTGCACACATTCAACTCGGTGACGTCCCTCGAACTCTTGTTCCAGTTGAGGCCGAGGGAGAGTTTCGTCAGCACGACGGCGTGGTGACGGTGATGATGAAGTTACCGGCGCAGGGCTTCGCCTAAGCACTACGACGATATGACCAAGGTGTAAAACTGTGCAGGGGGCACCGCACACGGCTAAAGATCAACTTGTCTGTCCTAAGGTGCCCCCTCCCCACGTATATAAAGGAGGGGAGGAGGAGGCCATCCAAGGGGGGAGGCGTGCCATGGGGGGGAGTCCTACTAGGACTCCAAACCTAGTAGGATTCGGCCCCCCTTTCCTATTCCAAGTGGGAGAAGGGGGGAAGGAGGAGGAGGAGAGAAGGAAGGAGGGGGGCGCCGCCCCCTCCCCTTGTCCAATTCGGATTGGGGCAAGGGGGCGCGCGCCACCTCCTGGACGGCCCTCTCTCTTCTCCACTAAGGCCCATGAGGCCCAATAGCTTCCCGGGGGGTTCCGGTAACCCCCGGTACTCCGAAACTTATCCGAAACGACCCGAACCATTCCGGTGTCCGAATATAACCTTCCAATATATGAATCTTTATGTATCGACCATTTCGAGACTCCTCGTCACGTCCGTGATCTCATCTGGAACTCCGAACAACCTTCGGTCATCAAATCACATAAACTCATAATACAAATCGTCATCGAACGTTAAGCGTGCGGACCCTACGGGTTCGAGAACTATGTAGACATGACCGAGACACATCTCCGGTCAATAACCAATAGAGGAACCTGGATGCTCATATTGGCTCCTACATATTCTACGAAGATCTTTATCGGTCAAACCGCATAACAACATATGTTGTTCCCTTTGTCATCGGTATGTTACTTGCCCGAGATTCGATCATCGGTATCACCATACCTAGTTCAATCTCGTTACTGGCAAGTCTCTTTACATGTTCCGTAATGCATCATCCCACAACTAACTCATTAGTCACATTGCTTGCAAGGCTTATAGTGATGTGCATTACCGAGAGGGCCCAGAGATACCTCTCCGACAATCGGAGTGACAAATCCTAATCTCGATCTATGCCAACTCAACAAACACCATCGGAGACACCTGTAGAGCATCTTTATAATCACCCAGTTACGTTGTGACGTTTGATAGCACACTAAGTGTTCCTCCGGTATTCGGGAGTTGCATAATCTCATAGTCATAGGAACATGTATAAGTCATGAAGAAAGCAATAGCAATAAACTAAACGATCATAGTGCTAAGCTAACGGATGGGTCTTGTCCATCACATCATTCTTTAATGATGTGATCCCGTTCATCAAATGACAACACATGTCTATGGTTAGGAAACTCAACCATCTTTGATTAACGAGCTAGTCTAGTAGAGGCATACTAGGGACACTCTGTTTGCCTATGTATTCACACACGTACTAAGTTTCCGGTTAATACAATTCTAGCATGAATTATAAAATTTATCATGATATAAGGAAATATAAATAACAACTTTATTATTGCCTCTAGGGCATATTTCCTTCATATGGAAGGTCGTACTATCTAGCTTAATTATGTCCTATCCCACATCCATCTTATATATGTCAGTGTTTCTTATGAATAGAACTATGATTAAGAAATGGGATAAACCTAGAAGAAAATTCCTTTGGCAACGTTGTGGAAAAAAGAGATATCATTTGGTGAAATGGGGCATTGTTTGTAGATAAAATAGCAAAGGGGGCCTGCGTGTCAAAGATCTCAGGAAACAAAATATAAGTCTATGAGTCAAATGGTGGTGGAAATTAGAAAACAAACTATATGTCTATTAGTCAAATGTTGGTGGAAATTAGATAAAAGGTAGTGGACTATGGCAAGAAGTTGGTAAAGCTAAATATTTGAAGAACTCTATTGTTGCCTCGGTTAAAGCTAAATATTAGAAAAGAAACTATATGTCTATTAGTCAAATGTATGATTCTCCTTGTTGGAAGGCAATAATGAGAGCAAAAGTTTTATATATGGTGGGTAGAGGGGGTTGTGCTAATTAAGGGTAATACTGCTCGACTGTAGAAATGTATCATTTTTTAAAATAGACCCTTTTGTGAGAAATTCCCTTTGCTTTGTGGTGTTTGTTTAGAACAAAATTGCACTATGGAAAAACTTGAGTCGCTTAATCCTGTAACATCCTTTAGAAAACATCGTCCCCCGTTATGGCTGAACAATGGGAGAGAATGAAAAATATGTGATGATGTACTATTCCTATATGTGATTTATCTGATGATATCATCTGGAAACTTAACATAAATCATATCTACACTACTATATCTATGCATTGCTGGCTCAAAAAACATCTTGTTGGGGCTAATTTCAAATGGATCTGGAACACTAAAATCCCTCTCAAAATTCATATTCCTATGTCAATTGTTTCAAAATGTTGTCCTTACCATGAAAGTTATAAGAAAAAGGCATTGGCCTCGAAACCGTACTTGCTCTTTATAAACTCATACTAGACTTCCCAACACATGTTCTTCTTGTGTCCGATTGCTAGAGTGGTCTGAAAAACTGCGGGTGCGGTGTTGGGGACTGATATGTGTCCCAACTCGTTGTGACAGTGTTATGTGTGGAGTTTTGCTTTCCTTTCTGGAGGTGAAAAACAATCGTGCCACTTTTGAGATAGTGTTTATACCTTGTTCTTTCATGTTGTATTGAACAGGTATTTCGAAGCCAAAGTTGCTAAAAGAGATTGCTACATAGATGATGCTAATGGTGTGGATGTCGTGTTGTTGGTCTGCTATGGACATTTGTGTTTGGACCCAATAGCCAGCGAACATTCGTCAAGAGGGGTGGCATTTACGAACATTTTTTATGGCAGTTTCTTCAGAGACGCATGGTAATTTTTCATAGGCGCATGGCATTTTCTGGAAGCAAGAAAATTTTGCGACAAAAACATGCAGAATTTGCCACCTCCTACCACCTAAAAATGCCATCGAAAGGCGTTTGTTTGTCATCCCCTCCTAGGGAACGTTCACCGGTTAGTATTTTCGTTGTGCTTTTGAGTAGTTGTCGCATCTTGATTTGTACGGGAGATCATCTTTGTCTGTAATAATTTCATGTGGTTGGTACTGCTTAATAGGTCTAGTTTTTTCTTGATGACAGTCTACTTTTTCCCATGCGGTGGGTTTCCTTGTAGCGCCCAAACTCCTTGTTTTCTCTTCCCCGCCCATGTTATCTCTCTCTTGAACTCAATGTTTTGTACTTCCGTTATGAAAATTATTAAGGAGAAGGGGAGTAGCCTGGTTTGAAGAAAGAAATTCCGCCACAACATACTAAATTTTTCCTGCAGATCGAATCAAACCAAGTCACACAAATCTAACACCATTCGTACGTATACGTGACCATAAAGTTGGGACTTTATTATCAGTCCACTACTACTCACGCGTCCGTCCCAGCGCAGGCAGATGCACACGTACATGGTACACACGGTCGTTTTCGTGAGAGTAAGCTAGATGGGGGAACACGGCAGACAGCAAGTAACGATGACAGTAGACATGGATGGATGGATGGACGGACGACGGACGCGGCGGCCAGCGACGAGGCAGCTAGTAAAAGCTACTCTAGTTCTTGAGAAGGTAGTCGTCAAGGTCGTGGAGGGTCTTGGCGGCGGTCTCCTTGATGACGTCCGGCTCGGGCACCTCGTCGCTGGCCTTGTCGAAGTCCATGGTCCAGTTCACCACCGCGCCGCCGCCGTCGGCGCCCTTGTCGGTCACCTGCACCGTCACCCTGAAGTTCTTGTAGAAGCTGACCAGCTCGCCGTCCACCACGCTGTACGACACCACCTTCTTCTCGTCGTCCGCCACCTCCACCTTCTCCTTGGCGAACGTCACCATCGGAACCCCTGAATGCACGTGCACTTACAAGCTTATACATACTCGTCTGGACATGTGGATCGTTTCACGACGCGCGCACGTACCCTCGGTGTACTTGATGAGGCGGACGGTGCCGGCGGACTTGCCGTCGCCCTCCACGGTCTCGATGCTCTTGTACTGCTCGGGGAAGATCTTGGGGAACAGCTCCGTCGACTCGCGCATCGCCGTCCACAGCTTCTCCGCCGGCGACTTCACCTCCACCACCAGCTCGACCTTGGACGCCATCGATCGACCGGGATGCAAAGTTGCAACGCGCTCAAAGCTCTTGCCAGCTACTTGATCAGTGAAGTGACTGTGGTGCTTGTGTTTTGGCCATGGCGAGAGCTTGCGACCTTATATAGGTGATCGAGCTGCTAGTGTTCTCCAGAGGGGATTGTACCTGTGGGTGCTACTTGCGCTGCCCATTGAAGATTTTCCGGCAAGATCCATCTACCCATGTCAGGCCCCAATTTATGGCGTCGGTGCTGAGGATCAATGTATATTCATGGGGGTGATAATTCAGAGCAAACGCGCAACCGTCTGCATGTGAGACTGGCTGTACAGGGGTGCAATTCTTGATCTGAAAAAGTGGGCAATAACACTGGTCTGGTTTGCGGTTGGAACCAGGGCCCCCATAAATAAAGTCTGAAATGTTTGATCGACTGATCAATCAAGTCAGTGATCTTGACACAAATCAAATCATCAAGGTGATAGGAGCAGCGGCGAGAGTAGGTGATTAGTTAGCCCCCTGAACACGTTATAGAGTGACACTTAAATTTGTGGAAACAACAGGAGGCAATTAATCAAGTGATGCCCACAGCCATATGTATTATTTTAACCTAAAAGCTTAATAATGCAGCTGCACTAATTGGGCATTGCGAGCGCACGCAGTACACGACAAAAAGCTCACACTATAAAAATAGTAATTAGCATTCTGTGTCATCATTACACTATGAAAAAGGAAAATATATGTTTCTGATCTCGTCGACGCTACCTACTTTACACAAATCGGTCAAGAAACATGTACGTGCATTTATTTGGGCTTAATAAAATTGTAAAAAGTCATAACTTTTGATTCAAGTATCGTAATTCAGATTCATTTTCACTCTTGGGTTTCTCGCGATGAGTTTTTCAAAATTAGATCCCATATGAATATGTTTCGACAAACTTTTTATTTTGAGCAACTTTAGGTGCTAAAAAGGCAACTTTAGTGCTATAGGAAAGCAACTTCTTCTTAGTTTGCCTACCACGATTGCCTATCAACGAGAAGTCATTATAAGTTGCCTCCCATGACTATCTTGTTCACTAAATTCACATATAAGTTGTCCCCCAATGCTTATTAGTGCTACTGCAATATTTGGAGACGTCGAGCGCACCCTCCCAAGCCATTCGATTTTGTCACAAGTCGCGCGCAGATGCTTTCCTGTCTAGTGTGGCGACCGAAGTTATGGTGAGGCCCCTTCCAAAATAACAGAAAAGAGATAATCACTGCAGTTCGTGGAAGAGCCGGCCCCACCCCCACCCCATTTTTCTGTTGGTTACCGTCGAAGAGACGAAGGGAGAAATGGAAGGGGATTCACTCATGCCCCACCGTGATTCTTCATCGGAGCGAGGCAGCAGGCGACCACACAAATCACGGTTGGATTTCAAAAAAACTATCACACAACAAAAGCAACAAAAACTCACAGAAAAAGATACTTGGGTCCCTTTTTTATGCACAATACATGAAAAATAACATAGTTGCCACAATTAACCATACAGTTGCCTAAAATCATGTATCCCATTGCCCAATCCTCATGAACAGAAACATTACCAAGACCAATATCAATAACAGGTATCTAAAGGTTTTAGATACCTTTCAATTAAGTTTGTGTCACAGCGGTGTGTCAAGAATTTCTTCTCTTCGGGGCTGGTGGGGTCCAATGGTATGATCGTAAACACTTGGCGAATGATTATAAAGGGTGGCGGGGTGGAGCTGGTCATGGGGACATAACTAAAACCATGAAGTTTTTTTATGGGATTAAATTTATCTGTGAACCCCTAAAAAACTAACATGTGTATGTTCATTATCACTTTTTCAGGTGTCATAGTTGCCCATAATCAATTATACAATGGCCTAGAACCATGTATCCAGTTGCCCAATCCTCAAGAATAGAAACATTAACAAGTCTATAATTTGGCTAATATGTAAAAGTTTTAGATATCTTTCAATTAAGATTGTGTCATAGAGATGCATCAAGAATTTCATCTCCTCGGGGTGGGATCCCCTGGTATGATCGTAAATACTTGGCGAAATGATCATAGAGGGGGAGCGGTGTGAGCTGGTCATTGGGACATAACTAAAATCACAAAGTATTTTTAGGGGATAAGAAACTTCATAATATTGCAGGCAATTAATTTGCAAAGTTAGACAACTAAGAAGCAATGATAGGTAACAAATTATCAATAACAGGTAACTCGACATCAATATTAGACCAATTTCAAAGTATCGCGGGCAACTGGGCATCAATAGGCAACTGAATATCCATGGTAGGCAACTGAGCAATCATGGTAGGAAGTTGTGATAATGTTAACCAAATCCATTGTTACACATGGTGCAACGAAGGCGCATCATGTTTTGTGTGATTTTCTCATTTTTACACAAACCAACCTAATAGGCGGTCTTACTAGGCAAAAAAAAATGAAATTGCTTTCCTATAGCACTAAAGTTGCCTTCACCGTACTCAAAGTTGCCTTAAAAAAAGTTTGACGAAACCTATCTATATGAAATCTAGTTTTGAAGAACTCATTGCGAGAAACCCAGCTGTGAAAACGAAATTGAATTTCGACTCTTAAAACAAAAGTTACAGTTTTTTAATCTTTTTGGTCCCCAAATAAATGCACGTAGGGATAAGATTCCTATTTAGTGAACTGCGTCGTATGCGTCAGCTGCTCTTTTTTTATTTGAAGGAGCGCTCGTCCTACCAACGGGCGCTCGGGTGCCCACTAGGCACGTCCTTATTTTAAACACCACAACCATATATTATCAATTGTTGATAATACCGAACAAATCAGCTTGCAAAGAGGGGGGGAAAACTCGAGGCCATCCACCACCTAGGGATGTATCACCACATCATCCCCAAGCAGATAAAGGGTACAAACACTTCAAGACAACGTCTTCGAGATTTCGTCGCTTGCGTGTCGATGTTGGCTAGTCCAGTCAGATGTCAGACCAAAGGTATCACACTGAAACAGATCTGAACCAGCATCTTCAATAAGTAACGACGCGCGGGCGACGACGACGACGCCTCTGATTAAGCCGGAAAGTTAGATCATGGGTTTTCACCCTGAGAAAATACACCCGCCAGCCCAGAACAGAATTGCACACAAAGCTGAGGCTATGTTGAGATAGTGGTGGAGCATGATTAACCTCCCGCAAAGCCCGAGCAAGCACGGTTCATTTCCAGTCACATACATCCAACAAATCTCCCCGTCCATACGAGCGATGCAAGGCACAGCTCTGCCGATCAGCTCAGAATGATCTGCACTGCAGTCATGCCCCAAAGTTTTACACTACATACATACAAACATATAGCAGCCGCCCAATCATCAGACAAGCTTGCCTGTGACTACCACTTAATTACTTGGCCGGACGACTCAGGCCGCTGCGCCGTCCACCTGCTGCCTGCGCCGCTTACTGGACTCCTTGATCTTCAGCAGCTCGTCGCAGACGATCCACGGGAAGCTCCAGAACTGCTTCTTTCCCGGCCGGCGGTGGTCCGGGTGATAAGTCACACGGTACCACGCCGACGCCCTCCTTGACGCCTCCGCCTTCGGGCGGCTCCTGAACCAACCCTGCACCTCCTTGTGCAGGCCATCCACCGAGTAGATGATGCGGTCCTTCATCTCAAAGTACCTCTTGTTGTCTTTCTTCAGGTACAGGAGCCTGTTTCGGATGTTGCCGGTCAGGATCTCGTCCTCATGCTCCGCGCCATAGTAGCTCATCAGGGTGCTCAGCTTCTCCGCGTACAGGTCGTAGCACTCCTCCGCAAATGCCAGGAATTCCTCGAAGCCAGGGACCTCTAGGTCAGGATCAAACGCGGGGCTCGATTGAGCCGAAGACGAGGGGGCAGGAGCGCTCTGCATACGGCTCGCAGCCGCTCGGTAGAGCTTGCCGAGAGCTCCGTTGGAGATGTACGTTGGTTTATCCCACCGTTCCATGAAGTCGGGGTACTCCTTTGGTCTCAGTGACCGGGGCATTTCAGCTGGAGCTCCTGACTTGGCGAAGTCGACCGCCATCGAATGCAAAGCAGCTAGCTGGAGGCACTCAGGGCTCCGGGCTTTCATTGGATGACGATCCGCATGGACCAAGTGAGCAGTTGAGATTGCACCGAGCGAGTCATTTATCATGTAATCCACAAAGTACTTCTGAATTTCCTGCAGTTCATCAGGTGTTTTTGTAAGATTACAGGTATAAACATGTCAGGCAAGGAAAATACATGTGCTTGTTGAAAAGACAACTTTGAACTGCTTATTGGAGCTAATTGGTAAATAGTTGTGAACCTATCAAGGTTAGATATATACATTGAAGAGCATTTTAAAGCAAGACAATTTTAAAACTCAATCATGCACAACTGTTTTCATTAGAGGATGGCAAAAATGTCTTTCTTTCTGAAACAAGTACCCACATTTCTAAAGAACGTTATTAGTTGTGCATGGCGAAAAATTAAAAAGAAAAACTGTGCATGGCGAGCATATATTTGATTCAAAGCATTCAAAATTTTGTGTTGGCTGTTATTCCATCCTGGCTGAGTTCGACGCTCGTAGCCAGTTCTCTCTGGCTGTTGTGCACTTACCATGTAGGCATGTACCAGTTTTGCCAAAAAAATGTTTTAGAAAGATGTGAGGTGCCTCAAGATAACAAAACTCTAAAGTTACTAAGCTCCCAGGAAATATAACGCCCTCAGCGATCTGGCTTTTTTTATCATATATGGTCCCACTGGTCAGCTGGTGTTGACACAATCTAAACCGCCATTGACTACGTGCCCTGGAATGCCTCTTCATGGACAGCATGGGGAGGAGAAAAGGCAGTGGGCAGCTTTGTGGCTTCGCTGGATTGATCGTGTGTGGGGGCTTTGAGGGGCGGTGCCGCTCCAACCGGCCACCACATTGACAACCACAGGAACCACTTGGTAGTGTGATTACCTCATTCACACTGACATCAGGTGTTCATACCTGAAGGTGAAGTTCCTATCCTATATCTGATGGTTTGCTATAGCTCTTAATGGAGTTACATATAGGTTCCAAACAATCCATCGAGGGTTGTTGGCACGTCTTCATGTAGTGGCCGATGGGCCTTTGGTCGTTCGATTTATTGGGGTTGATCAGTGGAAGATGGACACTAGCTTGGGCTCACATGGTGCGGCGAAATCGGCCTGAGACACTTAGCATGCAGGGATAGAGAAAACAGAAAGGCAGGAAAGGAGTGGTCAGCCAGACTGTGTTGGAATTTTCAGGTCACTTGCCTTATTTCTCCACTCTAACTAAATTACTAAATGGGCTGTAAACTGAATTAAACTTGACATGAGTGCAGTATAGAATGCTTGTGTTCCATTTTGAGTATCATTCACACCGTCAGGTTCTTGATGTGTTCAGTTACGCAATTCCAAAATAGGCTAATATTATCACAAAATTTTCAGCAGTGACCACTTAGAATGCTTGTCAGGCTACAATGAATTGGAAGATAGAATGCACTTTTCACCAAATTTGGAAAGTGCACGGCTCAGTCTGGCATTATTGCTTATTGATTACGTCCTGGATTTGTCATGTGGTCATGTTGTGGTTTAACAAAATAACTTTTCGTCGGACCTAAAAGAGTTATAGAGCAGTCAAAAACTAGACCACCGGGACAAGAAAGAGACAAACATGGAAAGAAAGAGAGAAAATAAAAGATGTGAAGAAATATAAGAGTGCTTAGATCACTACTTTAGTGATCTAAACGCTCTTATATTTCTTTACGGAGGGAGTAGATCCTACACTGCAGTTTTTCCTTCCCATTTTGTCAACTTCAAAACCAAGCTAATATGTCTTTCCAGGTTCTCTAGGAACCCATGAACCAATAGGTAAGCAATAAAAAGAAGTTGTTCAAAATGAATGATTTTAGCCTGTGATTTGTTTGCACAGAAGTTTTGTTTAAAGAATTACTTCTTTGATGATTTATAACAGGAAACATCGCATAACAATGGAAAACGGTGCGGCGAAGCACACATTTTCTTCTACTACCTCCGTTCCTAAATATAGGTCTGTAGAGATTCCAATATGGACTACAATACGTATGTATATAGATTCCTATTTTCTTCTACTACTCATTTTGCTCTGTATGTGGTTCATAGTGAAATCTCTACAAAGACTTATATTTAGGAACGGAGGGAGTAGTATTTATTGAAATGCTACAGATTGTAAAAAACTGAGATTTTCATTGTATTTGCAATTGCAAGTATAAAAATGGTATTAGTCAAATAAAACAATCTTCGGTAAATTAGCAGCAACAACCTAGTAAGAGAAATTAAAATGAATAAACAGTGAGGAATATACCTCAAGTGTAACAACATGATCCATTATGCGTGGCCTTGCTGCAGTGTAGTCCATAGGTGAATCAACCTCCTCTGGAATCAGTTTCTCATCCCAAGTGATAAAATAGAGGTCACCGTCCAAATCGCCCCCGGAGCATTCATTTGGATGAGGCCTGATTAACATCAAAGATTAAAGTCTATATAGACGAGGCCTATTAAACATCAAAGATTAATTGAAGGAGAGAGCAAGCATTGGCAACATCAATAGGTAGAGATGTAAGTACGTAACATGAATGGATATCAATCTAACATGGAAACGAACACACTGACAAACACTTCAGTAGAGATTTGAGCTCCTCTGAAGGCATTGACAGAGCAATATAAACTCTAGATGATCGTCTTTCAGTTTCAGTATAACATACGGCATTACCTTTCTCCTCTTTGGGGGAAGACAACACAATCAACCAGGTTCTTTGCGTACAAACCATGGTCATAGACAGCTTCAAGTACTCTGATGTCACCAGGATGGAGACAAGGATTTTTCGATACTGCAACTTTTCCAACAACAACTGCTGTTTTCTCTTTTCCATTATCTAAAGCAAAATACGGCTGACAATTATCCTTCTGCTCTTTGCTATTCTTTGTAATTCTGATGTACACTTGACCATATTCTAATTCACCGGTTTCATCCAAACAACCAAGAAGAACACGGCCTTTCGGAACATGAATCTTACATCTAGTTCTTATGTCAGTCAGCCTATTATCCTGATGGGCCTTAAGAATCATCAACAGGTAAGGCTCTAAACTTGGTTCATAACCTTGCAGTAAAATTTTCGATGCTGTCTTCGTTTCTGCACTGCCAATTTTCCCCAGAACAGAGAGAGCAGCTTCTCTGTTGGTCAGCATTTCATCTAATTCACGCATATCATTTTGTTGCATCGACTCAAATATCTCATCTCTTATCCCCAAAGTTGAAAGGAGAGAGATAACTTCATGATTCATATAGCATGGTTGGGATTTGCTGGTACTTGTAATGTTAAACATTCTGCTCTTTGATTCGAATTTCTTCATACTAGGTCGCAGAGAAAGATTACGAAAGGAATCAGGGTCCACAGCAACAACTCCTTTGTAGCCACCATACCTTATTTGAAAAGCTGAAGGAGGGTTAGTATAGTCTAATCCAATTCGGCAAGCCATTTCTTTAGCAAGTCTATCAGAGATCTTCCCGATACCATCAGAAAATATGTATTTACTGCCATCAGTTGTGACTTCAATATCTGGAATCTCTTCTACATCCCATGGTAGGATTTCAAGTGTTTGTCTGGAGGAGCTGAACAGCTGGCCCATTCTAGCCGCACATTTAGATACTGAACGGATATCTTCAAAGTTGCCCATCCACCTTCTTATATCCTCGGCCTTCAGGGAATCATTAGAAGCAAACATCCAAACAGAACTTCCACGAAGTTGACTTGCTGAGAAGGCCAGGAATTCATACTTCTTTGGACCAATGGAAAATCCTTCTTTCAGGATGGATAAAATACGATAATATAGGCCAGTTTTCAAGGGTTGAGAAAAGAACCCTCGTCCAGTTCTAGCTGAGATAGCATCTGGAAAAAGCTTACTCCAGTCTTCGTCGACAAAAGTAACTCTAGCAAAGTCAGAAGCATACTGTTTGTGACGCTTAACCACATAATTTGAAACTTCTTCCTCAGGTCCCACGCAGTATATTTTGGCTGGAGTAATGTGAATTCTGTAACACATCATTAACTTTCCTTCACCTTCAGTCTTACTGGAAAGCAAAGCATCGTGGCCCCTCTTCCTGCTATGAGCCTCCTGCTGGATGAATCGCAAAGGTTCATAGCATGTAAACTCTAGCTTGCTCATTTTCTCAAAAACCCTCCTTGAAATATGAACTGGTATTTCTTCAAGAGCTTTAAACAGATCAGCATTAACATCTTTGGCAACTATCTTCCCCATGTGAACAAGAGAATTGAGACGAAAAAGAACTTCATACGGCACTGAACAACCACTTGGGCAATCAACAAGGGGAACGACTTTGGACAACGGGCCAAAAAATTCCGTTGAAGAAATGACCAATTCCCCTAATTCTCCTGACAAAGGCAAGCTGTTGAGAATAAATGACACCGATGCACCTTCATCAAGTATGAGGGCAAGAGTTGAACACTTCCCAAAAGAGTGGTTGGGTGTAAAATCCAGTGCTCTGACCCAGGTAAACTTCGCATCCTCCTTGCATGCATGAAAGCGGTCATCCGAGAACCTTGAATAAACTGCAGGCCCAGAAATTGTTGTGCATATCCTTGGTGAATACATGAGCTGAAACAAATAGTAAATTAACATTAGTCAAGATAATATATATTTTACCAACTTCAGAATTATAGAAAGAATTAAAAGAGTGTTGCGCCTCACCAACTTATAGTCTAAGAAGTATGACAATCAGTAAATTTAGAAAAGTAACGGTGATGTGTATTTATCCAATAAGCTTCATATCCATTTCACTCCAATTAGTAACCACCAACTGAGATATACTCCGTATATAGGAGTGGAAATAAAAGTAGCACCACTATCCATCTTACTTTATGGGCTCTAACGCATAATTGCAGACCAGACCACTGTGATGGTTCACTCAAGTTTACTGACTCGAGAACTTGCCAATTTTTCAGCTCGCGCAAGTATTGAGGGAGGAAGTACATCTAGAGCTTCCTTCTTCAAATTTCTACCTCGCCCTATAACCGCAATATCTGACTAATATATATAATGTACAAAGGAAAAACAGAAGTATCACAGCAACACGGTGACCAACTCGACTGGTTCTTCACGTCTAGCAATTGGACTCACGTCTCAAAGTGCTGATCCAAAACACTGAATGGGCCGTTAACGAGCTGGATGAAATTGAAAACCTGAGAACACTCACAACCCGAGAATCGAACTTCAGGTGAATTCTAATAGCTCACCTACTGCAGCCTCTGAACTTTCAGAACCAACACTGGAGAAAAAGATGCACTGTCAGGGTTATTCGTTTTGGAGAGGAAAATACAAAAAAATTCCACCGGATGGCCACAGAGCGATACCGAAATAACTCCATCGCCATGCTGAAATTACCCGATGGCACTGAAGTTGAGAACCACGCAGACAAGGAAGGGATACTGCTCAATGCGTTTAAAGAACGATTGGGGGAATCTTCACCTCCAAATCAGAAATTCGACCTAGGCTCTATCAATACCAAGATTGATGGACTGGAAGAACTTTATGTCCGATTCACTGAGGCGGAAAATGATGAGGTGATTTGAACCATGCCGGCTAACAGAGCTCCAGGGCCGGATGGGTTTAGTGGTCACTTTAGCAAATCATGCTGGCATATAATCAAACATGACTTTTATCAGCTTTGTCATGATTTCCACGCAGGAGAACTCAATCTTGAAAGCATAAACACCGGGTTCATCACTCTCATTCGGCCCAGACAGCAAATGGTTTTCGCCCCATCACACTGCTAAACTGTTGTCTGAAGACTGAAGCTAATAAGCAAACTGCTTGCTGATCGGTTACAAAATGGATTCTAAAAATCATTCACAGGAACCAATACAAATTTTTGAAAGGGAGAACGATACAGGCCTGCTTGGCTTGGGCATTCAAGTATATATTACCAATGTCAAGCCTCTGGATCTCGAGTGTTTATTCTGAAACTGGACTTTTCCAAGGCCTTCGACACTATAGAACACCCGGCTATGATTGAGGTCATGAGACACATGGGCTTTGACGAGAAATGGTTAGGATGGATCAAATGCATCTTTGGTTCGGGGAAATCCTCGGTACTGCTCAATGGGGTCCCGGGCCGTCAGTTTCGATGTCGCCGGGGGGTGCGACAAGGTAACCCGCTATCGCCCTTGATCTTCGTCCTCGCGGCCGACCTGCTGCAAGCTGCGGTCAACGACGCACTTCGCCGAGGGGTCCTCAAACACCCAATCCCCCCACGCACACACAAAGACTTCCCCGGGATACAATACGCAGACGACACGATGATTGTGATGCAGGCATGTGAAGAACAAGCAAGAGGCATGAAGAAAATTCTGCTTGATTACGCTGACTCAGTTGGACTCCGGATAAACTTCGAGAAGACTACTCTGGTGCCGATCAACCTAGACGCGGTGTCGGCGGCCGGCTTTGCTGCGATCTTTGGATGTACAGTAGGCTCGATGCCTTTGGAAAAAGGTCTGCCACCTAAAATTCTTGCTCACTTGGACAAGATCAGAAGACTGTGCCTTTGGAGAAGGAAGAATGAGAATGGGGAGACAGAAAACTCACTGGCCTCATGGACGATGGTGTGTAAGCCGAAAGACAAGGGGGGCCTCGGTGTGCTGGATACCAAAAACATTAAACACAGCCGTTTTACTCAAGTTCCTAGACAAATTCTATAACAGACACGATCTGCCATGGGTGACCTTGATCTGGGACACGTACTATGTGGACAGAATCCCGCACGCCACTGGACCATGCGGGTCGTTCTGGTGGAGAGAAGTAATGTCGCTGTCTCCTACCTTCAGAGGAATCTCCACGGTTAAAGTAGGGGACAGCTCCGGCACACTATTTTGGAAAGATAAATGGTGCGAGGTAATCTTCCAAGAAGAATTCCCAAGAGCGCACTCCTATGCTATATCAGAAGATGTGACTGTCCATGAAATCCTAAGCGCGCAAAGTGCAGAAGCGGTCTTCTTTCTGCCTCTGTCTCAACAGGCAACACAAGAAGCGCGGGATTTGCAGCTGGCGACCGCTGAGTGTCAGATAGACCTAGAGCAGAGAGATGTTTGGACATACACTTGGGGGCCCAAATATTCATCGTCCAGATATTACAAGTTCTGCTTTGAAAATGTCACGTCTGATCAGGCTTTTCGGTGGATTTGGAAGTCGAGGTGTACAAGGAAACGAAGGGTTTTTGCTTGGCTGCTCTTGTCCGCCAGATTAAACACCAAGAACATGCTCAAACATAGGCATTATGTAGTGGGCTCATCGACGGACAGGATGGACTAATGTGTGCTCTGCGAAACCCAACAAGAAGAAACTCTGGAACATTTGTTCTATAACTGCAGTTTCTCCTACACGTGCTGGACTTCAGTTGGGTTTACCTGGGCAACAGAAGGAGATAGGTTTGACTGGATGGCGGCGGCTAAACAAACTTGGTCCAAACCCATGATCATGGAAGTGTTCACCACAGCAGCATGGTCGATCTGGAAGGAGAGGAATAACCTGATCTTCAGAGGAGTGACGCCTTCCCACAGGTCCTGGTTGTCAAGATTCAGAGAAGATTTCTTGTTGCAACACAGGACAAAACCTGAGCTGCTAGGGTTCATTACTGAATTTGCTAGAGAGATTGCCTAGGGCTAGCCAAACTACTTTAATCCCCTGTAATTACTTATACTCTGAACCCTAGTACCCTGTGATTGGGGCAAAAGCCCGACCACACCCTTCACACTATGTAAATACTTTTTGATTAATATATGACTGTAGGAGCCACTCCTACAGTCTTCAACGTTCAAAAAATAAACACCGTGAGCAGCTCACCTGAAGCAAGATGGCACCGGCCCCATCGAAGCTGCACTGGTAGCAGTTCCTGATGTCCTCGAAGAAGACCTCAAGCTTGTACCTCTGGGAATCGTGATTCAGGTACAGGTCTATCCGCCGCTTCCCCGGGATGACCTCCACGCGGACGCTGTCCCAAGAGTCAGCCGCCTCGAATTCGCGCTCGGCGACGCGGTTGCCGACAAGGAGGCGGGCGTCGGCCACGCGGAGAGAAAGGTCGGGCGCGCGGGGGAGAAGGTCCGCGGGGGCAGGGGAGACGGAGAGGAGGGAGCCGAGGAAGCGCGGTAGGCGACCGGAGGAGGCGAGTTCGGCGGCGAGGGTTGCGGTGGCGGTGGAATCGAACTGAACGCTCCCATCGCATCGACTTAACCAGCCGCGTCGGGCGGCGGCGATCTCGCAGGCGTAGGCTTCGCCGGCAGCGGCGACGGCGGAATCGAAGAATGCTAGGAGCTCTTTAGCGACGGCGGAGGGCGGGATATTGGAGACCCGCACCGTCGCCGTGAAGACGGGCGCCGACACCGCCGTCGCCATCGGAATGTAGTGGGGACAGAAGGGTTTGGTGTTCCGGCGGGCTCTTGGGGGTTTGTGTACTCCGAGAAGGTTTATGTGTCTGAGTGTCTCCTTGGTCTAAGAGGTTTATTTTCGATCTGGTTTAATTTCGTCAAATCTTCAAGTTGTTTTTTTCACCCTCCCAATAAAAACTTTCTTAACATTTACAAACTTTCCTAACCAGGTACGTCACAAACAGGCAAGTACTGATATCACGTTACCAAACAATAATACCTTATTTATATAAAAATCAATTCAAAATCCTAAGTTTTCTAACGCATCGATTGTTACCTTTCCTAATCTCTACTCCTAATGAAAAAGTCAGTTGTCCTTTCATCTTGTTGGCTTCCCATGGAACGATACCTTCCCCACCGAACAATATCCTGAATCAACCCCTGGCCCGGGTTTCGATGCTGCCACCGATTTTTTTTCATTCCGC
Organism: Triticum aestivum; assembly: GCF_018294505.1. NCBI lineage: Eukaryota > Viridiplantae > Streptophyta > Magnoliopsida > Poales > Poaceae > Triticum > Triticum aestivum. The sequence goes on along the minus strand of NC_057799.1, from coordinate 423,676,912 downwards.
TACAAAACCGGTGGGCAAATAATCAGGGAGAAAAACACCACAAAAAAACCCATCAATCGCTGACCACGCTTTCCTATCTCTCACCATGCTTTCCTAATATCTATCTAATCTAATCAATCTATATTCGTAACGTTTTGCTTCCTTCCGTTCACAACTTTCCGCCGCCACCTCCAGATCACTACCGAGGTGCGCAATCGCTGACGTCAAGGTCCGAGAGGAGCTGCCGCCGCATCGTCTTCCTCCTCCGCCAACCTCCGAGGCGCCCTACTCGTGGGACGCCGTCGCCGCCTCGCGGAACCCAGGGCAGGGCAGGGCATGGTCGCGTTGCGGGCAGCGAGGAGCGGCGCCGGCGCTTGCGTCACCAGTTAGCAAGAGAGGAAGGGAGTGACGACGATATCTTTGTGTGAGGACAAGGACTCTGCTGCCACGCGGGCCGCGGCGAAGACGGACGGAGCTGCTAAAGCGGTTTTGGCGCAACGAGAAGGCCGCGCTGGAGATCCTCCACTTCGACTCCGCCGTCGTCTCCCGTACCCTATGGCCATTGGTTGTGTCGTCGTTCTTCACAATACTGAATGTTTCTGATTCTTCACAGGAGGAGACATTCGATTACTTCACGGATAAAGGCATCGACGACCGGGTGGTCTCGCTGTACCAGATGGAGCTCGACCGCACGCTCTTCCTGTTGTGCTCCTACCTATGCCTCCGCCTGCAAAAGGTCAGACTGAATTCAGTCTCTATAGTCTATACCGCACAGTGGTTCAGTTACCGACCAAAATGTTGCATTAGGCAATTACTTGACCTCATCGTGTTGTTGTATCTCTACTCCTAATGGAGCAGTTGGTAGGATTGCGTCCATGGTTTTTTTCGTCTGGTTTATTTTCATCTGGTTTAGTTTCGTCATATCCTCACGTTGATTTTTCACCCTCCCAATAAAAATTTTCTTAACATTTGCAAACTTTCCTAGCCAGGCACGTCACAAACAAGCAGGTACTGATATCATGTTACCAAACAATAATACCTTATTTTCATGAAAATCAATTCAAAATCCTAACTTTTCTAACACATCGATTGTTACCTTCCCTAATCTCTACTCCTAATGAAAAGTCAGTTGTCCTTTCATCTTGGTAGCCTCCCATCGAACGAAGCCTTCCCCACCGAACGATATCCTGAATCAACCCACCAGCCCGAGTTTCGATGCTCCCACTGATTTTTTCATCTCCGCTACAAAAACGATGGGCAAATAATCAAGGAGAAAAACACCACAAAAAACCCATCAATCGCTGACCACGCTTTCCTATCTCTCAACACGCTTTCCTAATATATCTATCTAATCTAATCAATCTATATCGATAACATTTTTCTTCCTTTCATTCATAACTTTCCACCGCCACCTCTAGATAACTACCGAGGTGCGCAATCGCCGATGTCGAGGTCCGAGAGGAGCTGCCGCCGCACCGTCTTCCTCCTCCGCCGACCTCTGAGGCGCCCTACTCGTGGGACGCCGCCGCCTCGCGGAACCCAGGGCAGGGCAGGGCGCGGTCGCATCGCGGGTAGCAAGGAGCGGCGTCGGCGCTTGCGTCGCCAGTTAGCGAGAGAGGAAGGAAGTGACGACGATGTCTTCGTGCGAGGACAAGGACTCTGCTGCCACGCGGGCCGCGGCGAAGACGGACGTGGAGCTGCTAAAGCGATTTTGGCGCAACAAGAAGGTCGCGCTGGAGATCCTCCACTTCGACTCCGCACACGTCTCCCGTGCCCTATGGCCATTGGTTGTGTCGTCGTTCTTCACAATACTGAATGTTTCTGATTCTTCATGACCTACGCTGAAACCAGGAGGAGACGTTCGATTACTTCATGGATAACGGCATCGACGACCTGATGGTCTCGTTGTACCGGATGGAGCTCGACCGCACGCTCTTCATGTTGTGCTCCTACCTATTCCTCCACCTGCAAAAGGTCAGACTGAATTCAGTCTCTGTAGTCTGTACCGCACAGTGGTTCAGTTACCAACCAAAATGTTGCATTAGGCAATTGCTTGACCTCATCGTGCTACTGTATGCAGATTGAGAAGTACATGGCGCACATATCCAATTCTGTCGACCTCTTGAGCCGGTTGACGCAGCAGCAGGAGCGATTCGCCAAGAGGTATCTCTCAAATTGATTAGACCTTCTATTGGTCGTTTGTGCTTGTTTTTTGGCTGAAATGGCGCTCCCTTGTTGGGTTTGAGATCATTGATGACCCACAAGTATAAGGGATCAATTCTAGCTCTTTTCGATAAGTAAGAGTGTTGAACCCAACAAGGAGCAGAAGGAAATGACAAGTGGTTTTCAGCAAGTTAATGACTGCAAGTGCTGAAATTGTAAGTAACATAGTAGTTTGATAGCAAGATAATTTGTAACGAGCAAGTAACGATAATAGGGGCAAAAGTGCAGCAAGGTAGCCTAATCCTTTTGAGGAAAAGGACAAGCCAAAACGGTCTCTTATGATAAGCAAAGCGTTCTTGAGGGTACACGGGATTTTCATCTAGTCACTTTCACCATGATGGTTTGATTCGTGTTCTGTACTTTGATAATTTGATATATGTGGGTGGACCGGTGCTTAGGTGTTGTTCTTACTTGAACAAGCCTCCTACTTATGATTAACGCTCCCGCAAGCATCCGCAACTACGAGAAAAGTTGAAAGGATCGATATAGTTGACTAGAGGGGGGGTGAATAGGCAACTAACAATTTTTATTTTTTCTTTACCAATTTAAACTTTGCATCAAAGTAGGTTGTCTAGATATGCAACTAAGTGAGCAACCTATATGATGCAATGACAACAAGCACACAAGCAAGCAAGGGATTTAACACAAGTAAGCTTGCGAAAGTAAAGGGACGAGATAACCAAGAGTGGAGCCGGTGAAGACGAGGATGTGTTACCGAAGTTCCTTCCTTTTGGGGGGAAGTACGTCTCCGTTGGAGCAATGTGGAGGCACAATGCTCCCCAAGAAGCCACTAGGGCCACCGTATTCTCCTCACGCCCTCACACAATGCGAGATGCCGTGATTCCACTATTGGTGCCCTTGAAGGCGGCGACCGGACCTTTACAAACAAGGTTGGGGCAATCTCCACAACTTAATTGGAGGCTCCCAACGACACCACAAAGCTTCACCACAATGGACTATGGCTCCGCGGTGACCTCAACCGTCTAGGGTGCTCAAACACCCAAGAGTAACAAGATCCGCTAGGGATAAGTGGGGGGAATCAAATTTCTCTTGGTGGAAGTGTAGATCGGGGCCTTCTCAACCAATCCCGAGCAAATCAACAAGTTTGATTGGATAGGGAGAGAGATCGGGCGGAAATGGAGCTTGGAGCAACAATGGAGCTCATGGGGGAAGAGGTAAGTCAACTTTGGGGAAGAAGACCTCCTTATATAGTGGGGGAATCAATCCAACCGTTACCCCCCAAAACAGCCCCGCGGAGGGCGGTACTACCGCAGGAGGCAGCGGTACTACCTCTGAGAACAGCGGTACTCCCGCTCCCCCGGGCGGTACTACTGTGAAGAAGGGAGGGCAGGAGAGAGACGGACCCGAGCGGTACTGCCGCGGTGGTAGGCAGTACTACCGCTCATGAGCGGCACTGCCACTGCAAAGTACCGCACAATCCGACACGAGAAAAGACCCCTCGAGTCAACGCGGTAGGGGCCTGGTACCGCAGCGATACTACTGCTGAGGACCCACAGGCGGTACTACCGCTGCAGAGCGGTACTGCCGCCTGTGACCCCTAAGCGGTACTACTGCTGGGTACCGCAGTACTACCGCTGGGACCAGACACAGCCCAAAGAAAGGGAAAGAGATCTCCAATGAAGTGGAAAGGCTCGAAGGGTGTAAAGAGGATGTGTACGTGTTGATTCCACCCTAGCCTTACCAAAACGGACCCCCTCTTGATAGTACGGTGACTCTTACGAAACTAGTCCACCAAAAAGAAGCGAAAGAGCTACACCGTCTTGAATGACACTCCGAGGGGAAAGAAATCGTCTCGTGCCAAAGGATGAATCTCTGAAATGCTCAAAGCACACGATTAGTCCGCAAACATGTTGTCATCAATCACCAAAACTACATCTAGAGAGATATGCCTTAACAATCTCCCCCTTTTTGGTGGATTGATGACAACCAGGGATTTGCACAAGGATATATCATGAAAGTAAAGATGCTTAGAACTACAAAATATAGATGGGCTCCCCCTGAATGTGTGCACCTAGTTAGTAGTGACTTTGGAATGTAGGACACACACACATTAGGATCAACACTCCCCCTATATTTTATAGTCCAACAACCTAAGCATATGATACATGAGAGCAGGTAATATAACAGGATAGACAAGCAACTCATAAGATACCAAAGTACTAGAAAGACATAGATAAAGATAAGGTAGCATATGTCTTACACCATATGTCTGGAACTTACGTCTCACTGGCACACAACCAAACAAAGCAAATGGCGAGAAAACACAACGACACTACAAAGAACGACGAAACGACGACACCATAAAGCACACCATAAAGCACAAATCCCTAAGCTCTCTCCCCCTTTGGCATCGAGACACCAAAAGGGCAAAGAGCGACGCTACGGCTCCAGGTGAAGGCAAACTGAGGAGCTCTCTCATCACATCCTGGCAGGGTCATCTGCACTGCCATCCTCAGTTGGAAACTGCTCGGTGTAGGAATCGGTCCACGGACAGTGCTGCTGAATCCACTCCTCTTCCTCAGTGACCTGGCCCTCAGACCCACTGACAACGGTCGCACCCAGCTGACGCATGAGCTCCTTGTGACGCCCCCTAGCCTTCTTCTCAGCCACATGAGTCATGTACTAACCACGAGACTCCATGCAGAAGAGCTTCTTCATCTTGCGCTTGATCTTCTTTGCCCAAGAGGGCTCTGTCCCAGAAGGCTCATAATCCTCATCGTCATCATCGGCCTCAGCCCCGTCCTCGGTCTCCATGTCAGCAGCAGAAGATGGACCCCCGGATTTAGGGGCTGGGGTGCCCCAACTGTCCTTCTTCCTCAGACGCTTGATCTCATGAGAAACCAATTCTCTAGTTTCCAGCATCACCTGGGGATAGACACGTGCCCAGGCCTTCTCAATGAGCAGCATGATGAACGGACCATAGATCGGGCACTTGCGCTCAGAAATGGCAGTGAGAAGTTCAGACCACATAACATGAGAAATGTCCAGGGACTCGCCAGTGTTTGCTTCCTTCTCATGCTGGCAGAAGAGAAGCATATCCACGAGATAAGAGTGGACCATATCCAGATTCCCGATGCGAGGAAAGAGGGTCTCTCGAAAGACACGATGAAGGATGTCCAGGTAGGTAGACAGCTCATAGGTTTCCTTCTTAGTCACAGGGTGAACCTTCACAGTGCAGTAGGGCCAGAGGGCTTGCTTGTGAGTGGAGTTGACATTGCAGTGAGGGCGAAAGCCAACAGGAGTCTCAAGCCCATGATCTTCCACCTCAAGTAACTCCATGAAGGCCTTCCACTTGACAGACAGTAACTTGTCATTTGTCATCCAGGTCAGAGTCCTTTCTTCATCAGTGCCAAGATGGACAGTAGCATAGAATTGAGCCACCAAATCTGCATCAAAGTCCTTATTGAACTGCATGATTCTGAGAATGTTGAGCTGAGCACACATCTGAAGAGCTTCACCAAAGTACTCAGGATCCTTTTCCATGGCATCTGTGTCGATGGAGCGAACATCAACATAAAGATTCTTCTTGGCCTTGATCACATCAAAGTAGATGGCAAACTGAAAGCGGTTCCAGAACGGGCGGTTGACCAAATTGGGTTCTTGGTCTTCCGCATAGGGGTTGCGGCGACGCCTTTCCCAGAACTCCTTGGCAGAGGTCTGTTTGGCAGGTTTCTTCTGGAGTTGAGGCGGAGGTGCCGCACTAGAGGAAGCACCTGCTGACTCAGAGGTGCGGTAGCGCTTTGATGTTGCACGACCGGGGTTTACACGGCGGACTTGCTGCTTAGGGCGTTCATCACCTAGAACCAAACACATGACAGAAGAGACAACACGAAAGAAAGAGTATAAGCCTCCAAACAAAACAACATGGATCAAACAGTGGTAGGAAAATGATGGAATCGGGCAAGCAGCGGTAGTACCGCTGGCCATAGGCGGCAGTACCTCACGAGCGGTAGTACCGCTCCAGTGGGAGCGGTAGTACCGCTCAAGGCTGGGAAGCGGCGATTCCTATTGCCGTGGTCAGATCCGGCACTACCGGACTGCCAAATTCAAAAATACTCCTACCAAAACTTAATCCACACAGTCTAGACGCCTTCTCCAAACTACTCAAGCCGGGATTTAGCAAAAATCGAGAGATGCAACCACTATTGCCCCAAAAACGCTAGATCTGAGAACTAGACAAAAAGAGAGAAGGAACGAGGGCAATACCGGCATCCATGGCAAGAGGACGAGGTGGGGATCGACTCCACCAAAGGGAATGGAGAGGGATGGCCCGGAGACGGCGGCCCGCCGGAGCCCTCCCGCGGCGAGGCGACGCTGGAGAGAGGAAGAGGGACGAGGGGCGGTGCAAATGGGTATGGGGGAGGAGAAACCTCCCCCTGCCCCGACATAACCCCCTGGTCCCGCCCCCCAACGGTAGTATCGCTCGGGTGGGCGGTAGTACCGCTTGTCAACATAAGCGGTAGTACCGCGCACCACCAGCGGTAGTACCGCCCAGCAAGACCCAAAGACTAGACACCAAACGGCTAGCTCAAAAGAAGGGAAAAACAAAAGGCAAGAAGAGGAGACTAAGACAAGGCAGAGAGAAAGAAAGGCAAGAGACAACGAGGACCAACCATAAGACACAGCCTCTCCAAGGAGCCACCTATGTTTGAGTCAATTGGTATGGCACCGCGAAGAATTATCCTTGGGCCCATGACCAAAACTCGTCTTTGAAGCACAAGTACCATAAAAAATGGCCAATGTGAAAGAGCTGATCAATTTATGCATAATAAGGGAGGGAGAGTTCATTAAGAGAATAACACTCCCCCTATGTCCATGCCTACACCTAAACAAGATAACAAGTTGAGTGTGGTGGGGAGTGCAAGTGTTCAAGCAACATTGCTCGAACCAATGATATTTAGCTCATGCCTTAACTCGCGAAATCTTGCTTCATCCAACGGCTTCGTGAAAATATCTGCAAGGTTATCATGAGTGTTGACATAGTTGAGCTCGATCTCCCCTCGCCTAATATGATCCCGGATGAAGTGATACCGAATCTCAATATGCTTCGTCTTGAAGTGTTGCACCGGGTTGAGAGAAATCTTGATGGCACTTTCATTGTCACACCAAAGAGGCACTTTGTCACAAATGACACCGTAATCCTTTAAAGTTTGCCTCATCCATAAGAGTTGTGCACAACAACTGCCGGCCGCCACATACTCCGCTTCGGCGGACAAGAGAGACACACAACTTTGCTTTTTAGAAGACCAACTTACCAAAGAGCAACCAAGGAATTGGCACCCTCCGTAAGTGGACTTCCTATCCACTTTGTCTCCCGCCCAATCGAAGTACGAATACCCTACAAGCTTGAAGTTTGCTCCTCTTGGGTACCATAAGCCAAAGTTTGGGGTATGAGCCAAATATCGAAAGATTCGCTTGACCGCCACAAAGTGGCTTTCCTTAGGTGCGGCTTGAAAACGTGCACAAATTCCCACACTCAACATGATATCCGGTCTAGATGCACAAAGGTAAAGTAAGGAACAATTCATGGAGCGATATACCTTTTGATCCACCGCTTTACCATTGGGATCGATGTCAAGTTGGCACCTGGTGGGCATTGGAGTGGACGCCGGCTTGACATCACTTAGCTTGAATCTCTTGAGCATGTCTTGAGTGTATTTGGCTTGGTTGATGGAGGTTCCTTCTCTTCTTTGCTTTACTTCGAAACCGAGAAAGAACTTCAACTCTCCCATGGAAGACATCTTGAACTTTGAGGTCATGAGTGTGGCAAATTCCTCATTGAAAGCTTTGTTAGGGGAACCAAAGATAATGTCATCAACATATAGTTGGCACACAAACAACTCCCCTTTGACCTTCTTAGTAAAAAGAGTGGGGTCGATTAGCCCAACTTCAAACCCACGATCTTGTAACAACTCGGTAAGGTGGTCATACCACGCACGTGGGGCTTGTTTAAGGCCATAGAGTGCCTTATCGAGTTGATACACATGATCGGGAAAGTAGGGATCCTCGAACCCGGGGGGTTGCTTGACATAAACCAACTCATTAATAGGACCATTAAGAAAAGCACTCTTCACATCCATTTGTTGCAACTTAAAGTTGTGATGAGAAGCATAAGCAATCAACAAACGAATAGATTCAAGGCGAGCAACGGGAGCAAAGGTTTCACCATAGTCGATACCCTCGACTTGGGAGTAGCCTTGTGCCACCAATCGTGCCTTGTTGCGGATGATGGTCCCATGAGCATCTTGCTTGTTCTTGAATATCCACTTGGTTCCAATGACATTGTGGTTCCTCGTTGGCCTTGGCACTAATCTCCACACCTTGTTGTACTCGAAGTTGTTGAGTTCTTCATGCATGGCATTAAGCCAATCTGGATCTTCCAGAGCTTCATATACCTTTTGGGGTTCCACACAAGAGACAAACGCGTGATGTTCACAATAGTTTGCCAATTGTCTACGAGTGCTTACCCCCTTTTGAATGCTTCCAAGCACATTATTCATGAGATGACCCTTGGTGGAGAGCTTGGAAGCAATCTTGGCGGCACGACGCTCCAATTCCTCCTCGGCGGTGAGTTGAGGAGCGGTCACTTGATCATCTTGAGCGTCGTCTTGAGCTTGTTCTTGATCTTGAACTTGCTCGGGGGAGAGAACTTGACCTTGGGCATCACTTGGTGTGTCACCACCGTCTTGAGCATGATCTTGCCCTTGGTCTTGTTCATGAGGTTGAGGGCCTTCATTTTGTTCTTCGGAAGCGTGTGTGGGCCTTGGGTTGGTGATGGCTCCACTTGAGTGGAGCATTGTCCTTCTCCTTCGGCCACAAGGGGTTCCTCAATGGGTAGGATAAAACCAACACCCATTCTTCTTATGGCTTGAGGAGGAATTTCATCACCTACATCACAAGTGCCAATTTGCTCCACTTGGGAGCCGTTATTCTCATCAAACTCCACGTTACACGTCTCCTCAATAAGTCCCGTGGATTTATTGAGGACACGGTAAGCATGGGAGTTTGTAGCATAACCAACAAATATGCCCTCATAAGCTCTAGCCTCAAATTTAGACAACCGAACACCTTTCTTGAGAATGAAACACTTACATCCGAACACCCAAAAGTACTTGAGGTTGGGCTTGTTACCGGTGAGTATCTCATTGTCATGACCGGTTTTCCAATAAAAATATTTATTGAGAAACCGATCCCTTTTACGGACCAGTAGAGAAGAATCCTTCTCACTGGTAGACAATTTCTTGATCACAGAAGGAAACCCAGGAGTACTAAACATAATACAAGGTTGAGCGGAGACTGCTCAACAATTTATTACAAGCACGCCGATATTACACATAAAGGCGGATATGGTGGCATAACTACTGACTCACAATAAAAGCGGTGGTGGATATGTCACAGAGAAGTGGGTGACATGACTCCTAAATCTTACAGCTTATCGAGCGTCGGAGTGAGGCTCGAGGATTCTTATTGTGGGTGGCGGAAGCGTATATAATACAAGTGACCAAAATCCAGGATCGCACGGGACTGACTGGGACTCCTCTAGGCGTCGGACTCACTATCAAACTCTTCATCCATGAGATCGCCTTCGTCAACATCTGGCCAAATCAACAAGCCAGGTGAGCACTATGAAAGTACTCGCAAGACAGTTTGGACATAAGATATAACAAATGCAAACATGATGCATATGAGCAGATTAATAATGCGCACTCAGATAACAAAATAGCTATGCATGGGAAATAAAAAGGAAGTCGGGCGGTAGTCCTCCCGAAATCCCAATGTAATACTGAAGGCCAATCAAGTGTCTGAATGACTCCTCGAAAGGATACAAATAAAATAACAATGCCGCAGTTGGGCGTCAAGGCGACACCACATAAAGGGCTTATAATGGAATATAAATGACAGTGCGTGCCACAGTCGGACGTCTGAGCGACATCACGTAAAGGGCTTATATCAAAAGTAAATAACGAGCGTGCCACAGTCGGACGTCTGAGCGACATCACATAAAGGGCTTATATCAAAAGTAAATGACAAGAGTGCCACAGTCGGACGTCTGAGCGACATCACATAAAGGGCTTATATCAAAAGTAAATAACGAACGTGCCACAGTCGGACGTCTGAGCGACATCACATAAAGGGCTTATATCAAAAGTAAATAACAAACGTGCCACAGTCGGACGTCTGAGCGACATCACATAAAGGGCTTATATTTCATAACTCAATATTTCAGTAGCTCATGAAATTTAAATCATTTCAAGGGAATATTCAGGTACGAGATAAATAAAAGTTTAGTCCATCCACAGGAATAACGTTCAACCGGGTTTACCACTCAAGCTTGTTCACCGGGGATTTCCCACGGAAAACTAACACGGGGACTGACATGAATAGAGATATGTTGGCCACGGTCTTTGACCATGGACACGATGACTCGGAAGGATTTGACTCTGCAGAGCTTGTACTATTTAACCACAGCCAACGGATTTCAGTAGTCACAGGGGACTAGTTCCGTTTACGGTGTTTTAGGAGAAACACCAGTACACACCCATTCAACATTCCGATGCCAAGAATCACCCTAGGCAACGTTCAAGAAAAACTTTGAGACGGGGAGGCTACAACCTCGCGTAGCATGGGATCAAATTTATACCGCGCGCTCTAAGGGGTGCCCCCCTCTCGGTCCCAACCGGAAACACCCATGCCCCCTGACCGGATGACTGGCTTTAATCCAGGGCCATGTAACCCTCATCCCGGCCCCTCTATTTGGTGTGTACAAGGAAAGAGGTTAGCAACTTACTAAACCGTATTCTTGCAGAAAACATGTGGCAGCACGAAAGGGGAAGAACGGTAACGTGGCTCAGTCCACGTTAACGTCGGAGTTTATCGGATGACGTAAGACTGGCATGATACAACAATACCATCTTACTACCTTTCATGTCACCACATGATCAGGTCATCTCTCATCAAAGATCACAGTGACTTCGAAGCACACGGTTAGTTGCCTTGCCTGCAACGTAATACTCACCGGTGCTCATATGCCATGCACAAACCATTCAAGAAAACATGCAAAACACTCATCATATCAAAGGTTCAAACATGCTTGCCTGGTTCAGAGAAGTCGGAGTCTAGCTCGGCGAAGTTCCTGGCTCCGTCACCTCCTCCGGAACCTACGGTATAACGAAACCGTATACTAACGTGAAAACCGTTGCGTGCATAAAAATTGTTCCAATTTTTTTTTCAAATAAATACTATAAAAAACTAGACAAAAATATAAGACTGACAGAAAAAGAATCAATCCAAAAGCATCTTTTATTTAAAAGATATAAGGGTTTTAGTCCAAGGACTGATCTGTGACGAAACAGAAAAGATCCAGGGACTTGTTTGAGAAAACAGAAAACGGTTCGGTATGAAATACGCCAGCCCAGAGAGAAAACACGTTTTGCCCGAAGGCGCTTTCAGAAAACGGTTTGAAGGGGAAAAGAAGAGAGGCTGACGGGGGGGTCCCACCCGTCAGGTTCAAAACTTCCAACGGAGCTCGCCGGCGCCCGAAGGCTGCGGTGGTCGCCGGCGTTGAACCACGGCGAGGCAGAGTGATCGGATGGTACCTACGGGTTCAGGGTGTTCTTCCGCGTCGGTGGGTGGTGGACTTGACCGTCGGAGAGCACCACGTCGACGGCGACACTATCTCCGGCGGACGGTGGTTCGGGCGATGGTGGAGCTCTCCGGTGGGTGCTGCAAGCTTCAAATTGATGCGCGGGTCAGAAGGGTGGATGCACTAGGAGACTACTGGCAAGAGCTGAGGGGTAGGGGTGCACGCACGGGAGTGAATCGCGCTGGATCCCGAAGCGGGTCGAGGCGGCCGGAGTTGGGGAAGAAGACTCCCTCGGGGCTCTTCCAGTGGCTTGGCGTGGTACTGGTGGTGTGTAGAGGTGGTGCGGGTTCGAGTTCGAGCTCGGGACCTCCTTTTATAGGCGATCCGAGGGGGTAGCCATGAACGGGATAACGCCGGCGAGAAATTACGGTGAGGCAGAGGTTGGGCAGGGGGTTTAGGTGGCTAGGCATCATCGTGGAGGATCACTGGCGCCGTTTCTCTGCTCAAACCTCGGTCGGGCTTGCGTAATGCACTGGCCCTCGACGGAACGGCCGTACGGGCACGGCGGCGGCAGGGAGCGCGCTCCGCGCCTAACAGTTCACGACGACGGACCTGCAGCGTGCACGGGTGAGTGGACGGCCACGCGGTGGCCTCTGGTGGCTTGGGCGGCGCTGGACGGCGCCGTCCAACGCTGCGCCTCTCTGGCAGCCGCAAAGGGCGCTGCTGCCGTCGCTCACGGGGAGGCGCACCTCCACCAGCTCGTCGCCGACGCCCGCAAGCTTCCAGGCGATCGTGCGGCGCAGGGATAAGAAGGAAACACAGGGCGCAAGGCGCCACCACGGCTACTGGCGAGATCGAGATAGGTTTCTGAAGAAAACGACAGGGGCTCACTGAAACTGTATCTCTGAACTTTCTGAACTTGACAGTAACAGTGTCCTTCAGGTGTTTGACGAAATGATTTGGCATGAAGAAATTTTTTTTTGGAGCTGGGACTTGGTGAGGTGACCTCTCGATGCATCCAGAGGCTGCCTGAATTTACTCAGATTTTTAGGAGGAGAAAACAAATGAATTTCATCAAATTTGACAAATATGGTCCAAACTTGCAGCAAGCACAATTTGAAATTTTTGAACTGGAGACCAGTGGATCTTCATGGATCTTGGTTGAGGGCTCTAAGGACTAGCCAGGGAAATTGGTTTGGAGGCAAAACTCAAAGGAGAAATGGTAGTTCCTTTGTAAATCTCCAAGAGCCAAAGTAGAGGGCAGAAAAAGATTTTGATTAGAAATAAATGGAAACAAAGTCATGGGGAAGCTCAACTTGCTGGATTTGAAGTATATCTTGACACAAATATGGGAGATGGCTTTTGGCAGGGGATTTCCCTTTTAGGTCATGGCAAGAGGAGATTTTGAAAGGGAAAAGATCACTCCAAAAGCCATAGGGCTATTTAAAAAGATTTTCAAAAACTCTCCCAAATGAAAAACATTTTGTGATGAGTCAACATAATATGGAAAAAAAACCTCCAAGGCCAAAGATCAAGTCTTGGGTGAATCCAAACAAAATACTTGTCATAAAAGAATTTTTTTGAGAGGGAGAGTTCTTTAGAAGAAAAATTTAAATACCCTCCTTCAAATCAAAATAAAGATTTTGATAAAACCAAAATAAAATTTAGTTGTCTTCTGACGGGTTCTCCTTTCAGACTCTTCCAATATTTTTACTGGCCGCTCTCTGTAGGCCAGGTCTGGTTGCATGTCAATGCTCTCATGAGATACATGCTTTTCCGGGTTGCTTACACATTTCCTCAACTGTGAGACGTGGAACATGTCGTGGACGTCTGACAGCTCTTTGGGTAGGTCCAGCTGGTAGGCTACTGTGCCTTTTCGTGCAATTACACAGAAGGGTCCAATAAATCTTGGGGCTAGCTTCCCTTTGATTTTGAACCGTTGCAGGCCCCTCATAGGAGACACTCGTAGGTATACGTAATCACCGGGTTCAAAGCTGACCTCACGATGTTTTCGATCGTAGTAGCTCTTTTGTCGGCTTTGAGATGTCTTGAGTCTGTCCCTGATCTGTTTAACTTTCTCCTTAGCTTCCTTGAGCATGTCTGGGCCGAAGATACGACTGTCACCTGTTTCTGACCAGTTTAATGGGGTACGACACCTCCGTCCGTACAATGCTTCAAAAGGTGCCATTTGTAGGCTGGCTTGGTAACTGTTGTTGTATGTGAACTCGGCATACGGCAAACTTTCTTCCCAACTGGATCCATAGGTGAGAACACAGGCTCTCAGCATGTCCTCTAGGATTTGGTTCACGCGTTCAGTTTGTCCATCAGTCTGGGGGTGGTACGCTGTACTGAAAGCTAGTTGCGTGCCCAGAGCTTGTTGTAAGTGATCCCAAAATTTAGAGACAAATTGAGTGCCTCGGTCGGATATTATAGTCTTTGGGACTCCATGCAGACAAACTATACGGGAGAGATAAAGCTTAGCAAGCCTTTGAGTGGAGTAGGTCGTCTTCACGGGAATGAAATGTGCTACCTTGGTTAGCCTATCTGTGATGACCCATATGGCATCATTTCCGCGTTGTGATCGAGGTAGTCCGACGATAAAATCCATTCCAATTTCATCCCATTTCCACTCAGGTATCCTGTTTGGCTGTAGCAGCCCTGCTGGTTTTTGGTGCTCAGCTTTAATGCGCTGACACGAATCACAACAAGCAATGAATGTGGCTATATCCCTTTTCATACCGGGCCACCAAAATCTTTCCTGAAGGTCTTTGTACATTTTGGTTCCTCCAGGGTGGATTGAATATGGGGCGGTGTGGCTTTCGGTTAAGATTTGTTGTTTGAGGTCCTCAACGTTTGGTACGCAAAGTCTGTCCCCGTACCATAATATTCCCTCATTGTCTGTGACGAACTCTGAAGCCTTGCCAAGGCTCATTTTTCTCTTTATACCTTCGATGCTGGGATGTCCACGCTGAGCCTCCTTAATTTGTTCCATTAGGGTGGGCTGTATCTCTAGATTTGATACGTTGCCCTCAGAGACTATCATCATGTTGAGTTTAGCGAACTCCTGCTGAAACTCAGGCCTCAAGTTCGGTGGACTGTCGTTGCCCGAGCTGGGGTTCCGACTAAGAGCATCTGCCACTGCATTTGCTTTCCCTGGATGGTAGTGAATGCCGACATCATAGTCCTTGACCAATTCCAACCAGCGTCGTTGTCGTAAATTGAGCTCTGGCTGTGTAAAAATATATTTAAGGCTCTTATGGTCCGTATATATTTCACAACGATTTCCCAGTAGAAAGTGCCTCCACTCTTTGAGTGCATGGATGACTTCTGCTAGCTCCAAGTCATGAGTAGGATAATTTTCCTCATGCTTCCGTAGTTGCCTGGAAGCATACGTGACAACTTTGCCGTCCTGCATCAATACGCACCCGAGGCCCTTCCGGGTCGCGTCACAATACACTTCAAAACTCTTGTGTATGTCCGGCACAACCAAAACCGGTGCTGTTGTTAGTTTCTTTTTGAGTTCTTGGAAGCTTTTCTCGCACGCTTCCGTCCATACAAATTTCTTGTCTTTATTGAGTAATTGTGTCATTGGTTTTGCCACAGTGGAGAATCCTTCAATAAACCTTCGGTAATATCCAGCCATTCCTAGGAAACTCCGTACATCTATTATGTTGGCTGGTGGTTTCCAGTCAAGTATGGCTTTGACTTTTTCCGGATCTACGACCACGCCTTCTTGGGTCAGTATATGGCCTAGAAAACCAACTTGTCTTAGCCAAAATTCACATTTGCTAAATTTGGCGTACAATTGATGTTTCCTTAATTCCCCCAATACAATTCTGAGATGTTCAGCATGTTCTTCTGGTGTCCTTGAGTATACCAGAATATCGTCAATGAACACCACAACAAATTTGTCCATATATTTCATAAACACTTTGTTCATGAGGTGGACGAAATATGCGGGGGCGTTCGTCAGTCCAAACGGCATTACTGTGAACTCATATAATCCGTATCTGGAGGTGAATGCTGTCTTAGGGATATCTTCTGTCCGTACTTTTAATTGGTGATATCCCGATCTTAAATCAATTTTTGAGAACACCTTGGCTTGTGCGAGCTGGTCAAACAAATCATTTATCCGTGGCATCGGATATTTGTTTTTGATGGTGACCATATTGAGAGCTCGATAGTCTATACACAATCTCAGTGTCCCATCCTTTTTCTTGGCGAATAATACTGGTGAACCCCATGGTGAGGAGATGGCTCGAATAAATCCTTTGTCCAGTAATTCCTTTATTTGCTTCTTCAGTTCTACCAACTCGGAGGGTGCCATTCTATAAGGTTTCTTATAGATGGGGGTGGTGCCAGGTGCTAGTTCAATGCTGAACTCTATCTCTCGGTCTGGTGGCATGCCTGGTAGTTCTTCAGGAAATACGTCGGGAAACTTGCACACCACTGGAACCCTTCTCAATTCTGAAATGTCCACTTTGTTCAACTTTGGTTGCCGTGATCGTGGTCTCTCTTGAGCTGTAACTTTTATTGTCTTACCGTGATGATGAGTGAGAATCACAGTCCGATTGAAACAGTCGATAAATCCCTTGTTGGTGGTTAACCAGTCCATTCCTAGGATAACATCCAGTCCTTTATTTTCCAACACGATGAGATTTGCCTGAAACTTTAGTCCTTCAAACTCAATAATCACTCCTTGGCAGTAACTCTGAGTGATCTGCTTATTCCCGGGGGACCTGATGATCATAGACTTTTCCAAAGAAAGTATCGGAAAACCATGTTGTGAAACAAAACTCTTCGAAATGAACGAGTGAGAAGCTCTAGAATCAAACAAAACCGTGGCACGTATTGTGTTGACAGGGAACGTACCGAGCACGATATCTGGGGCATTCTGTGCTTCTTCCTTGGTCACATGGTTCAGGTGACCTTTCTTGTGATTGTTGCTGGGATTGAAATTGTTACGCTTGGGGGCTGGATTATTCCCACCATTATTCGGCTTGGGGGCCGAGTTCCTCGGCTTTGGGCACTGCTTGGCATAGTGACCTTCCTCTCCACAAGCATAGCAAGTGACCCCTGGGCGGTATGTAAAGTCCTTGTCCCTTGAATGAAACTGTCTGGTTGTCCTTAGAGCAGTAGTCGTGGATTTTCTCGCTTCATTCCTCTGAACATCAGTCTTGCTCCGGTTGTTGCGAGCAAGAGTCGTCTTGTCCCTTTTTCGCTTACGAATATCCTCCAGACTGCGGCGCTCATTCTCCAACGTAATGGCCTTGTCAACCAGAGTTTTGAAATCTGGGAAAGTGTGTACGACTAGTTGGCATTTTAGTGCTGGCGCCAGGCCGTCCAAATTTTTTTCCATCCTTTTGTTCTCAGTCATATGCTCATCGTAGGCATAACGAGATAGCTGGGTAAACTGATTGTTGTATTCCGTCACTGTCATGCCTCTCTGCTTGAGGTCATCAAACTCCCTCTTCTTGATCTTTATAATGCTCCTGGGGATGTGCGCCCCATGAAAACCTTCCTTAAACTCTTCCCAGGTGATATTATGTTCACCGGGGTGCATGTGTAGGAAATTTTCCCACCATGCAGCAGCTGCTCCAGTGAGGTAGTGAGGTGCATAAAGCACCTTCTCATGATCTGAACATTGAGCAATAATCAACTTTCTTTCGATGTCTCGAAGCCAATCATCGGCTTCAAGCGGTCTATCAGTGTGAGCGAATGTTGGAGGGCGTGTCTTCTGTAGTTCAGACAACTTGGAATGCGATTGGTATGGCTCACGGTGATTTCCCATATTGATGACGTGATTCATCATTTCCTGGTGTTGCTGTTGGCTTTGTTCGAAAAGACGACATACTTGAGATAAGGCTGCCTCGCTGTCCTGTTGACTAGACTGCCCCTGTGTGAAGTTGTTGCTTGTTTGTGTTCCATAAATTTCTGCTGGTGGATTTGGCATGGAACGAGTCCACAGACGAGACATTTTCCACTCTGGGGTATATTTTGCAAAACTCATGAGAAGAACTGTGTGGCACAAGGAAAATTTTGCAAAGGCAAAAATTTAAAAGACCTCAAGATTTTTCAAGAAAAAATTTGATTGCGCACGAAGAAGGACTGCTCAGTACAAATCTTACACGCGATGCGTAATTATACGATACAGCACTCAGGATGTGCGTACACATTCCTGACATGTTATTTAGGCTAGCACACTCCTCCGGGATCCTACATGAAGCGCACACAACTACTACAAACCTATGTACATATAAAACATATCATACATGCAGACACATCGCGCGGCTAGTAGGCGCACTCAGTCGGAGATGGTGAAGATGTCCTTCCCCCTGCCGAGGGTAAGACCCAGCGGTGCAGGAGACTCAACCTCCACCTCCTCCCTAATAGGCTCCAGGCGCGTAGCACTGCGCTGAGGAGAAGGCGCGGGTGCGACTGGCGGTGGTGTGGGTGCGGCAGGCGGTGTAGCTCTGACTGGAGTAGGAGCAATGACCTGGTCGAACTCCTCAGTCGTAGGCAGACGGCGAGCGGTGGCCAAAATGGCAGGTGAGTAGGATGCTGAGGACGAGACGAACGTCAGTGGCGGTGCCATGTGGAGAAGCTCCCTCCTGTTGGCAGAACAGCCCCGAACTAAGTCCATACGGGCAGCCACAAGATCGTCCACGAGGTTGTCAAAAGCTGCCTCCAGAGCTTTGAGATACTCAACAAGCATCTCGATAGCTTCATCTCGCTCTCCCCTATGGCAGGCGAATGCATAGTGACAAGTATATGGCACATGGCATGGGAGGTAGCGGTAGCGACGAGTCTTCATCGTAGGAAGAATATCCCGAAGGCGAGCTATTGCCTCACGGGCGGCCATCTGCATGGCATGCCTCTCCGTAGGCATGGCCCTTCCCACAAAACGGGAGTGGCGAGACGCAGAACGTCCTCCCTTGAATTGCACCATGGCCTGGTGCATAGACACGTTGTCGCTGAGCTTGTGCTGGTAAAGCGTGAACTCCGGACGAGTCGCTGGCCCGATCGTGAGCTTGGTGATGGAGACGAGGAGTTTGACAAACCCCTCGGGCACATTAGTGAACACCCGAGTCTCGCAGTCGCTGTCAGCCATCTACAAAAGTAGGCAAAAATTCTGAGTAGTCAAATCATAAATTTATGATGACCAACAGAAAATAGCTACATTTGCAAAATGCTGAAAAAGCACTAGAAACGCTAATAACCGATTAGCGATCGCACCTAGTGGCTTCCTACAGTCAGCCTGGCTCTGATACCAAGCTTGTCACGACCGGTTTTCCAATAAAAATATTTATTGAGAAACAGATCCCTTTTACGGACCAGTAGAGAAGAATCCTTCTCACCGGTAGACAATTTCTTGATCACAGAAGGAAACCCAGGAGTACTAAACATAATACAAGGTTGAGCGGAGACTGCTCAACAATTTATTACAAGCACGCCGATATTACACATAAAGGCGGATATGGTGGCATAACTACTGACTCACAATAAAAGCGGTGGTGCATATGTCACAAAGAAGTGGGTGACATGACTCCTAAATCTTACAGCTTATCGAGCGTCGGAGTGAGGCTCGAGGATTCTTATTGTGGGTGGCGGAAGCGTATATAATACAAGTGACCAAAATCCAGGATCGCACGGGACTGACTGGGACTCCTCTAGGCGTCGGACTCACTATCAAACTCTTCATCCATGAGATCGCCTTCGTCAACATCTGGCCAAATCAACAAGCCAGGTGAGTACTATGAAAGTACTCGCAAGACAGTTTGGACATAAGATATAACAAATGCAAACATGATGCATATGAGCAGATTAATAATGCGCACTCAGATAACAAAATAGCTATGCATGGGAAATAAAAAGGAAGTCGGGCGGTAGTCCTCCCAAAATCCCAATGTAATACTGAAGGCCAATCAAGTGTTTGAATGACTCCTCGAAAGGATACAAATAAAATAACAATGCCGCAGTCGGGCGTCAAGGCGACACCACATAAAGGGCTTATAATGGAATATAAATGACAGTGCGTGCCACAGTCGGACGTCTGAGCGACATCACGTAAAGGGCTTATATCAAAAGTAAATAACGAGCGTGCCACAGTCGGACGTCTGAGCGACATCACATAAAGGGCTTATATCAAAAGTAAATGACAAGAGTGCCACAGTCGGACGTCTGAGCGACATCACATAAAGGGCTTATATCAAAAGTAAATAACGAACGTGCCACAGTCGGACGTCTGAGCGACATCACATAAAGGGCTTATATCAAAAGTAAATAACAAACGTGCCACAGTCGGACGTCTGAGCGACATCACATAAAGGGCTTATATTTCATAACTCAATATTTCAGTAGCTCATGAAATTTAAATCATTTCAAGGGAATATTCAGGTACGAGATAAATAAAGTTTAGTCCATCCACAGGAATAACGTTCAACCGGGTTTACCACTCAAGCTTGTTCACCGGGGATTTCCCACGGAAAACTGACACGGGGACTGACATGAATAGAGATATGCTGGCCATGGTCTTTGACCATGGACACGATGACTCGGAAGGATTTGACTCTGCAGAGCTTGTACTATTTAACCACAGCCAACGGATTTCAGTAGTCACAGGGGACTAGTTCCGTTTACGGTGTTTTAGGAGAAACACATCTAACCAGTACACACCCATTCAACATTCCGATGCCAAGAATCACCCTAGGCAACGTTCAAGAAAAACTTTGAGACGGGGAGGTTACAACCTCGCGTAGCATGGGATCAAATTTATACCGCGCGCTCTAAGGGGTGCCCCCCTCTCGGTCCCAACCGGAAACACCCATGCCCCCTGACCGATGACTGGCTTTAATCCAGGGCCATGGAACCCTCATCCCGGCCCCTCTATTTGGTGTGTACAAGGAAAGAGGTTAGCAACTTACTAAACCGTATTCTTTGCAGAAAACATGTGGCAGCACGAAAGGGGAAGAACGGTAACGTGGCTCAGTCCACGTTAACGTCGGAGTTTATCGGATGACGTAAGACTGGCATGCTACAACAATACCATCTTACTACCTTTCATGTCACCACATGATCAGGTCATCTCTCATCAAAGATCACAGTGACTTCGAAGCACACGGTTAGTTGCCTTGCCTGCAATGTAATACTCGCCGGTGCTCATATGCCATGCACAAACCATTCAAGCAAACATGCAAAACACTCATCATATCAAAGGTTCAAACATGCTTGCCTGGTTCAGAGAAGTCGGAGTCTAGCTCGGCGAAGTTCGCGGCTCCGTCACCTCCTCCGGAACCTACGGTATAACGAAACCGTATACTAACGTGAAAACCGTTGCGTTCATAAAAAAATTTCCAAATTTTTTTCAAATAAATACTATAAACAACTAGACAAAAATATAAGACTGACAAAAAAAGAATCAATCCAAAAGCATCTTTTATTTAAAAGATATAAGGGTTTTAGTCCAAGGACTGATCTGTGACGAAACAGAAAAGATCCAGGGACTTGTTTGAGAAAACAAAAAACGGTTCGGTATGAAATACGCCAGCCCAGAGAGAAAACACGTTTTGCCCGAAGGCGCTTTCAGAAAACGGTTCGAAGGGGAAAAGAAGAGAGGCTGACGGGGGGTCCCACCCGTCAGGTTCAAAACTTCCAACGGAGCTCGCCGGCGCCCGAAGGCTGCGGTGGTCGCTGGCGTTGAACCACGGCGAGGCAGAGTGATTGGAGGGTACCTACGGGTTCAGGGTGTTCTTCCGCGTCGGTGGGTGGTGGACTTGACCGTCGGAGAGCACCACGTCGACGGCGACACTATCTCCGGCGGACGGTGGTTCGGGCGATGGTGGAGCTCTCCGGTGGGTGCTGCAAGCTTCAAATTGATGCGCGGGTCAGAAGGGTGGATGCACTAGGAGACTACTGGCAAGAGCTGAGGGGTAGGGGTGCACGCACGGGAGTGAATCGCGCTGGATCCTGAAGCGGGTCGAGGCAGCCGGATTTGGGGAAGAAGACTCCCTCGGGGCTCTTCCAGTGGCTTGGCGTGGTACTGGTGGTGTGTAGAGGTGGTGCGGGTTCGAGTTCGAGCTCGGGACCTCCTTTTATAGGCGATCCGAGGGGGTGGCCGTGAACGGGATAACGCCGGCGAGAAATTACGGTGAGGCAGAGGTTGGGCAGGGGGTTTAGGTGGCTAGGCATCATTGTGGAGGATCACTGGCGCCATTTCTCTGCTCAAACCTCGGTCGGGCTTGCGTAATGCACTGGCCCTCGACGGAACGGCCGTATGGGCACGGCGGCGGCAGGGAGCGCGCTCCGCGCCTAACAGTTCACGATGACGGACCTGCAGCGTGCACGGGTGAGTGGACGGCCACGCGGTGGCCTCTGGTGGCTTGGGCGGCGCTGGACGGCGCCGTCCAACGCTGCGCCTCTCTATCAGCCGCAAAGGGCGCTGCTGCCGTTGCTCACGGGGAGGCGCAACTCCACCAGCTCGTCGCCGACGCCCGCAAGCTTCCAGGCGATCGTGCGGCGCAGGGATAAGAAGGAAACACAGGGCGCAAGGCGCCACCGCGGCTACTGGCGAGATCAAGATAGGTTTCTGAAGAAAATGACAGCGGCTCACTGAAACTGTATCTCTAAACTTTCTGAACTTGACAGTAACAGTGTCCTTCAGGTGTTCGACGAAATGATTTGGCATGAAGAATTTTTTTTCTGGAGCTGGGACTTGGTGAGGTGACCTCTCGATGCATCCAGAGGCTGCCTGAATTTACTCAGATTTTTAGGAGGAGAAAACAAATGAATTTCATCAAATTTGACAAATATGGTCCAAACTTGCAGCAAGCACAATTTGAAATTTTTGAACTGGAGACCAGTGGATCTTCATGGATCTTGGTTGAGGGCTCTAAGGACTAGCCAGGGAAATTGGTTTGGAGGCAAAACTCAAAGGAGAAATGGTAGTTCCTTTGTAAATCTCCAAGAGCCAAAGTAGAGGGCAGAAAAAGATTTTGATTAGAAATAAATGGAAACAAAGTCATGGGGAAGTTCAACTTGCTGGATTTGAAGTATATCTTGACACAAAGATGGGAAATGGCTTTTGGGAGGGGATTTCCCTTTTAGGTCATGGCAAGAGGAGATTTTGAAAGGGAAAAGATCACTCCAAAAGCCATAGGGCTATTTAAAAAGATTTTCAAAAACTCTCCCAAATGAAAAACATTTTGTGATGAGTCAACATAAGATGGAAAAAAAACCTCCAAGGCCAAAGATCAAGTCTTGGGTGAATCCAAACAAAATACTTGTCATAAAAGAAATTTTTTGAGAGGGAGAGTTCTTTAGAAGAAAATTTTAAATACCCTCCTTCAAATCAAAATAAAGATTTTGATAAAACCAAAATAAAATTTTTGGGTGTCACACTCATATGGAGTCTTGTTCAAGCCCTTGCGGAGGTAGAGCCGATTGGATGCATGACACGCGGTGTTGATGGCTTCGGCCCAAAAGTTGTATGGAGACTTGAACTCCGCCATCATGGTCCTCGCGGCATCCATCAACGTCCGGTTCTTCGTCTCCGCAACACCGTTTTGTTGAGGGGTGTAAGGTGCGGAATATTGATGCTTGATCCCCTCATCACTAAGAAACTCATCCAAGGTGTAGTTCTTGAACTCGGTGCCTTTGTCACTTCTTATTGTCAAGATCTTTGCATTGTGTTGACGTTGGGCTTCATTTGCAAAGTCAATGATGGTTTGTTGGGTCTCACTCTTCCTCTTGAAGAAATACACCCAAGTGTATCTTGAATAGTCATCCACAATCACCAAGCAGTACTTTCTACCCCCAAGACTATCAAAGGATGGAGGCCCAAAGAGATCCAAATGAAGGAGCTCCAAAGGCCTCTTCGAGTAAATGAGAGTCGTGGGAGGGTGAGCCTTGTCATGAAGCTTTCATTCGATACAAGCACTGCAAGCACGATCTTTAGCAAAACTAACGTTCGTTAGTCCACGGACATGTTCCCCCTTGAGAAGACTTTGCAAAGATCTCATATTGACATGGGCTAAACGGCAATGCCAAAGCCATCCCACGTCAACTTTAGTCATTAGGCATGTCGCGGTCTTAGTGGGTCGCTCCGAAAAGTTAATCACATAGAGACCGTTCTCGACATGCCCAACAAAGGCTACTTTAAGAGTCTTGCTCCACAAGAGGGCCACGGTATCAATATCAAAGAAGGTGGCAAAACCCATGATTGCAAGTTGACGAACGGAAAGTAAATTGTATGCAAGGGACTCAACAAGCATGACTTTCTCGATCGTGAGATCATGAGAAATGACAACTTTGCCGAGTCCCAATACCTTAGAAGACGAGGCATCACCCCACTCGACATTGGTGGGCATAGATGGAATCTTGTGCACGTCCACCACCAAGTCCTTGCTTCCGGTCATATGATTTGTAGCTCTACTATCGAGCAACCATGATCCCCCACCGGAAGCAAACACCTACAAGAGATCAATGCTTGGTTTTAGGTACCCATTTTGTAATGGGTCCTTTGATGTTAGTAACAAGGGTCTTAGGAACCCAAATAGACCATTCAATATACTCATGAGGAGAACCAACAAATTTGGCATAAACATGCCCATCACTAGCACGGCATAGCACATAAGAAGGATTAAAGTCGCCGGCTTTGTTGGAAGGGGTGGCATTGCCCTTCTTGACACCGCCACCCTTCGCATTGTTCTTCTTCTCCTTGGAAGCACCCTCTCCCTCCTTCACAAAAGTTTGCTTGAGAGGAGGAGGTCGTTTGGTCTTGTCATTCTTCTTCTTGTTCTTGGGCTTGGGTGCGAACCCAATCCCCTCCTTGGCCACAACTTCCTTTTGATTGCTCAAAAGGTCGTTGAGGTTCTTATCACCTTGTATGCATGACACAAGGCCTTTCTCAAGTTGCTCCTTCAACTTAGCATTCTCCTCAACAAGATGCACATGCTCACAACAAGGGTTAGTAGCATTTGCATTATCAATTAACACCATATGAGGAAAGGTGGCTTTCTCCTTAGTTAGCTTCACTTGGAGTTGATCATGAGACTCCTTGAGGCTAGCATGAACACCCTTCAAGACTTTGTGAGCCTTGTCGAGAATGTCAAACTCCTCTTTGAGTCTAGCAAGATCAACCCCAAGCTTTGCCTTCTCGGAGTTTAGCACACGAGACACAACAAGAGCATGATCAAGATCTTTCTTTAACTTAGCATGATCATCGTCGTATGACTCCTCAAGAGCCAAACGAAGACCACGCTCTTCGTCAAGAGCATTGGAAAGATCCGAAATCTCATCGGCATAGTCACGACTATGCCCCTCCATCTTAGAGATGGTATCTTCGTGAGCCTCGATCATGTCATTGGCTTCACCAAGTTGTTCCAAGAGAGCAACGAAGTGCTTCTTGGATTTACCCTTGAGTTTACCCATAAAGGTCTCAAACTCATTTTCCTCCACATTTGTCCCCTCATGTTCATCAATGCTATCCGTCGAAGAAGGATGATTAATGATGGTAGTTTTGATGTTGGGGGTTACCTTGTTGGTGGCTTTAGCCATGAGGCACTTGGCGGTGATGTTCTCATTGGGTGAGTCGAAGAGAGACATCCGTGGAGTCATCGCAATGGCAACGGAGGCCATGGCAACTGACTCACCATCTTCATCATTGTCATCATCCTCATTGTACTCTTCTTGTACCACCAATGACTTGGGAGGAGTCTTCTTGGTGAAGTTGCTCTTGTTGGGGAACGACTTGGCCTTGTCCTTTCGGATGAGCTTGCCACCATTGTCTTCCCTCTTCTCGTAAGGGCACTCCGCAACAAAGTGGCTCACATTGCCACAATTGAAGCAAGTCCTCACTCATTGCTTGCCCTTTGCGCCACTTGAATAGTTCTTGTTGAAGTTTGGCCTTGTGTTCTTCTTGCTCCAAAATTGCCTCGAAGCAAGAGCCATGTGTTCATGATGGGCATACTTCGTATCTTCGAGGTTGCTCTCCTCTTCTTCCTGTTCATCCTCTTCCTCCATACTAACCTTGGCCTTTAGAGCAAGGTTGGGCTTCTTTACTCTTTGAGAGCGAAGAACCACATTGTCGGCAGTCTTGTCCAAGATGCTCATAGCAACGAACTCATCCAACACTTCACTTGAGGACAAGGTGTGGAAGTCCGGCCTTTGACGAATGACGAAGGACATGGCTTTGTGCTAGGGCATCATTGCCTTGAGGAATTTGAGCTTGATCCAATTGTCATCCGTGTCCTTACTTCCATGATCTCGGAGAGAGACCGCGAGTTTGGTTACTCTTCGAAAAAGCTCACGAGGTTCTTCATCTTCTTTCATTGCAAACTCATCGGCTTCATCTTGCACCACTTCATAGTTGGAGCGTTGAATGCTTGCGCTTCCCCGATAGAGGGAAACAACTTGGAGCCAAGCATCTTTGGCCACGGTGTAGGGCCGGAGATGAGGAAGATCTTCGGGTGGGATTGCTTCTTGGATGATGAAGAGAGCATTCTCATTGAATTGATGATCCACGACTTCTCTAGGAGTGAAGTTACTTCGGTCATGCGGATAGAAACCTTCTTCAATGATTCTCCAAAGGTTAGTGTTCACATGATTTAAATGACGCTTAAAACGATAGACCCAAGAATCAAAATCTAAATTTTTCTCAATCTTAGGGGCCGGGCCGGCATGATTCAAATGAGTGGAAGGGAGCGGTCCACCATAGACAAGTGGAGGTTCCACATGGGCAAAGATGCCGGTGCCATTTTTACCACTAGAAGAAGGAGCTTTCTCGCTAGTAGCTTCCCCCTTGTCGGAGGTAGCATCCGCCACCTTGTTGGCGGGATCACCCACTTTCAAAGGTGCGGTGGAAAGTTTAAGCCCTTCTAAGAATTTATTAAACATGCTTTCGATCTCGGTAGTCATGGAGGTTTTCAATGTATCCAACGCCACATTGAATTCCTCACGAGAGACCGCGGTTCCCCCATCTCCCGTAGACGAGACCGGATTCACACCGGAGTGCTCCTCCACACCGTCTACGACGTCAACCATACTCTTCGGACGGTAAAGTCCTTAATAGAGACGAGGCTCTGATACCAATTGAAAGGATCGATATAGTTGACTAGAGGGGGGTGAATAGGCAAGTAACAATTTTTAACTTTTCTTTACCAATTTAAACTTTGCATCAAAGTAGGTTGTCTAGATATGTAACTAAGTGAGCAACCTATATGATGCAATGACAACAAGCACACAAGCAAGCAAGGGATTTAACACAAGTAAGCTTGCGAAAGTAAAGGGACGAGATAACCAAGAGTGGAGCCGGTGAAGACGAGGATGTGTTACCGAAGTTCCTTCCTTTTGAGGGGAAGTACGTCTCCGTTGGAGCGGTGTGGAGGCACAATGCTCCCCAAGAAGCCACTAGGGCCACCGTATTCTCCTCACGCCCTCACACAATGCGAGATGCCGTGATTCCACTATTGGTGCCCTTGAAGGCGGCGACCGGACCTTTACAAACAAGGTTGGGGCAATCTCCACAACTTAATTGGAGGCTCCCAACGACACCACAAAGCTTCACCACAATGGACTATGGCTCCGCGGTGACCTCAACCATCTAGGGTGCTCAAACACCCAAGAGTAACAAGATCCGCTAGGGATAAGTGGGGGGAATCAAATTTATCTTGGTGGAAGTGTAGATCGGGGCCTTCTCAACCAATCCCGAGCAAATCAACAAGTTTGATTGGCTAGGGAGAGAGATCGGGCGGAAATGGAGCTTGGAGCAACAATGGAGCTTATGGGGGAAGAGGTAAGTCAACTTTGGGGAAGATGACCTCCTTATATAGTGAGGGAATCAATCCAACCGTTACCCCCCAAAACAGCCCCGCAGAGGGCGGTACTACCGCAGGAGGCAGCGGTACTACCACTGAGAACAACGGTACTACTGCTCCCCCGAGCGGTACTACCGTGAAGAAGGGAGGGCAGGAGAGAGACGGACCCGAGCGGTACTGCCGTGGTGGTAGGGCGGTACTACCGCTCATGAGCGACACTGTCACTCTACTGCCGCTGCAAAGTACCGCACAATCCGACACGAGAAAAGACCCCTCGAGTCGACGCGGTAGGGGCCTGGTACTGCAGCGGTACTACTGCTGAGGACCCACCGGCGGTACTACCGCTGCGGAGCGGTACTGCTGCCTGTGACCCCTAAGCGTTACTACCGCTGGGTACCGCGGTACTACCGCTGGGACCAGACATAGCCCAAAGAAAGGGAAAGAGATCTCCAATGAAGTGGAAAGGCTCAGAGGGTGTAAAGAGGATGTGTACGTATTGATTCCACCCTAGCCTTACCAAAATGGACCCCCTCTTGATAGTACGGTGACTCCTACGAAACTAGTCCACCAAAAAGAAGCGAAAGAGTTGCACCGTCTTGAATGACACTCCCGAGGGGAAAGAAATCGTCTCGTGCCAAAGGATGAATCTCGGAAATGCTCAAAGCACACGATTAGTCCGCAAACATGTTGTCATCAATCACCAAAACTACATCTAGAGAGATATGCCTTTACAAAAGTATTAAGAATAAATTCTAACCATAGCATTAAACTTTTGGATCGAATCGGTCCCTTACGGAATAGCGCATAAACTGGGGTTTAAACTTCTGTCACTCTCGCACCCCATCATCTAATTGCTACTCCACAATGCATTCCCTTGGGCCCAAATATGGTGAAGTGTCATGTAGTCGACATTCACATGACACCACTAAGGGAATCACAACATACATACTATCAAAATATCGAACACGTATCAATTTCACATGATTACTTGCAACAGGATTTCTCCCGTGACCTCAAAAACAAAAGTAACTACTCACAAATGATAATCATGCTCAAGATCAGAGGGGTATTAAATAGCATATTGGATCTGAACATATAACCTTCCACCAAGTAAACCATATAGTAATCAACTACAAGATGTAATCAACACTACTCGTCACCCACAAGCACCAATCTATAGTTCCGGTAACAAGATTGAACACAAGAGATGAACTAGGGTTTGAGATGAGATGGTGTTGTTGAAGATGTTGATGGAGATTGCCCTCCCCAAGATGGGAGAGTTGTTGCTGATGATGAGGACGATGATTTCCCCCTCCGGGAGGGAAGTTCCCCCGGTAGAATCGCTCTGCCGGAGGGCAAAAGCGCTCCTGCCCAGGTTCCGCCTAGAGACAGAGGCGCTTCATCCCGAAAGTCATCCTCTTATTTTTTTAGGTCAAAATGACTTATATACCAGAAGATGGGCACCGGAGGTAGGCCTAGGTGAGCACAACCCACCAGGGCGCGCCTGGGCTCCATGGCGTGCCCAGGTGGGTTGTGCGCACCTGTTGGGCCCCTCTGGTACTTATTTGCTCCAATATTCTTCATATATTCCATAAAAATTCTTCGTGAAGTTTCAGCCTATTTGGAGTTGTGCAGAATAGGTAGCCTGGCGTAGCTTTTTCACGTCTAGATTTCCAGCTACCGAAATTCTCCCTCTTTGTGTATACCTTGCATATTATGAGAGAAAAAGGCATTAGAATTACTCCAAAAAACATTATTATAGATAAAAACATCATAAATAACAATAAGAAAACATGATGCAAAATGGACGTATCAACTCCCCCAAGCTTAGACCTCGCTTGTCCTCAAGCGAAAACCGAAATCGAAAAACATGTCCACATGCTTAGAGAGAGAGGTGTCAATAAAAACAAAATACGAACATAGAAGCATCATGTTGATTATTATAACAGCAACAAGCTTAAACTTAAGACTCTTATCATAGAACTTTTATCATAGACTTCTCATGAACAAGTGACGATTCATCACACTGTTGAAGTGTAAAGCAAAAAACTCTATTAGAAACCAACAACTATGTTCTCAGACAACTTTGCAACTACAATTCATCATCTTTTCAGGAAGGGTCATGTATCGGAGCCTTTTAGGCAAGTTCACATACTCAACCATCATATAGTCTTCCGTGATTGCTAACACTCACCGCGTACACATGAGCAAAACGTTTCAATCGGACACATAGAAAGATAGGGGCTTGTAGTTTCGCCTCCCAATGTATTCACCTCAAGGGTGATGTCAACAATAATAACTCATGCTATCTATATTCAACTAGACATATGTGTCTAGATCTTTCCTCACCACATGATGCTTGCCAAGGGAGAAAATAAAAAAGAATAGAGAGAAAACTTTGACTCTTTGCATAAAAGTAAAAGATAGGCCCTTCGCAGAGTGAAGGAGAGGTTGCCATGCGCTTATTTGTTTGTATGCTCGAACCCTTAGTGCAAAAGAACGTCACGCTGCATTGCCCCTTGTGATAGCGACCTTTATTATGCAGTCTGTCGCTTTTATTCTTCACCATCACAAGTTCATGCAACGCTCAATTTTCTCTTACACTAAATGATCTCACACTTTTAGAAGCAATTTTTATTGCCTTTTTTCACAGATGACAACTTACTCGAGGGATCTTGCTCAACCCCTAGGTAGGTATAGTGGACACAATGAAAATAAGATTTGGGTTTAAGGGTTTCACTACAAAAAAATACACTTCTGTGATGATACGTGTTTGTCACAGTAGGTCACGTTTTCTGTCATGCATGTACATCCATGACAATTTTATGACAGAATCAAGATAGTCATACCTGTGCTGTCGTAGAAGTGTTCCATGACATTACCATAATTATCATCACGGAAGTGTCCACTTCCATGATGATAAATCGCGCGTCACAGAAGTGCTTTCGTCAAGGGTGACCGACATGTGGCATCCATCGTAACAGAACACCATTAAGCTATCGGGTCCGGTTTTGGATCCGATAACCCGTTAACAGCCCGGACCAATGGGGATTTTCCACGTGTAAAATTCTGATTGGCTGACGGAAACACGTGTCAGATCCGGGTTGGCACAGGTGTCACTCATCCAATGGGCGAGATGCGCCTATGATATGTCGACACGTGGAACGGCCCAAAAGTGGCCCATAAAGTTTAAATGGGCCGGCCCAACTAAAGGCCCGCAAGATTTTGCGGACCATAATGGGCCGGCCCAGCTAAAGGCCCATGAGATTTTGCGGACCATAATGGGCTGGCCCAGCTAAAGGCCCACAAGATTTTGCGGGCCATAATGGGCCGGCCCAGGTAAAGGCCCACAAGATTTTTGCGGGCCATAATGGGCCGGCCCAGGTGAAGGCCCACAAGATTTTTGTGGACCATAATGGGCCGGCCCAGCTAAAGGCCCACGAGATTTCGCCGACATTAATGGGTCGGCCCAGCTGTAGGCCCACAAGATTTTGAGGACCCTAGTAGGCCGGCCCATTAACTGGCTGCCATGTTTTGGGCCAAATGCCGGCCCATATTTGATCCGGTCCATTAATGGCCTGCCACGTTCCGGGCCTAACAATGGCCCATATGACATCCGGCCCATTAAAAGCCTACCAAGTTCTGGGCCAAATTACGGCCCAGATCAGGTCCGGCCCTTTAAGAGGCTTTGGGCTAAATTATGGCCCATATCAGATTCAGCCCGTCAACTGGACGCTATGCTTTTGGGCCCACTTGCTAAAGGCCCATTTAGTAATTCGGCCTGATATTAGTTTCGGCTTGTTAAGGGCCGGTTTAACATTTCGGACCTATATTAATTTCGGCCTGTTAAAAGCCCGTCATATAGTTGGGCCTAACTACGGCCCGGTTTGCATCCGGCCTGCTCGCAGCCGATAATCTGATTGGGCCAAACAAGGACCGAGACAATTTTGGCCTGTTAAAAGCCCGTGATTTGATTGGCACAATCATGGGCCGGGGTCCACTTCGGGCTTCTGCCGGCCCGTGAGCTGTTTGGCATGTTTCAGGCCCAACCTACTTCTCAACCTCCTAAAAGCCCATTGAGTTTTCTTGCGAAAAGAGGGCCGGCGGTTTACTCGGCCTATTAAAGGCCCGAATCTACTAGTGGGCCAGTTTACATTTAGGCCTTCTAACGGACCAAGATGACGGGGCCCATGATGCGGATCATACATCGTGATTGCATGACGGCCCGATTATGTACCATAATTTTACGGTTTGGCCGGTTTACTGCGAAGACAGGATATATATACAGTAAATAACTGCAGTATCATGAATAAGAAAAAACCTACAGTATACAATAAAGAAATTATGGCATATTACATCCACTGGGCATCAAAGTTCGCCACTATGATAATAAAGCACAAGCAGACAGCAAATTACATACACGGGGCATCAAAGATCGCCACTGGTGCAACTAAACACGCTGACAAAATAATATACAAATCCGACAACACTTCCATAGAGTTCAAGAAATGTTAGCCCTGCTGGGGAGCTGTAGCGCAAGCAGCTGAGCAAGCTGATGGGACTGCGCTTGTTTAACACTCATATCCTCCTCACTCTGAAAGATAAACAAGCAGACAGATGACATGTTTTGCACATAAAAGTATCAGTGCTGACAATTCATCACATTTCTTACTGATGAATAAAGTGACACAGTTTAAAATTGCATTAACATAATATGGTATTGTTCAGGTCAAGACATGCAGGAAATGACATTGTGAAGGAGTTGGCAGCTTCACGACACCACTCGATTACAGATCAAGAACTCATAAGTATCAATGGTTAGTGTGCTGTCAATTTATCCCATTTCAAATTGGCAAATAAAGAGACGGTTTAAATAATAGTAGAATGATACGACATTGTTCATAGTTAAGACATTGCAGAATATGACATTGTGCTGTAGTGGGTAGGTTCACCACACCACTGGATTACGGATCAAGAACAGAAGCATACATGTAGTGCAAAAGAAGATCACTTGCTCTGTATAGTTTAATTTACATGGTATGAAGAAGGAACTTGGTTGTACAACTGAAAACTTAAATTGAGAAGGACAAACTTTTGTTTATGAACTACATAATAAACTTTAAACATGCAATTTAATGCAAACACCAAAAATAAACAGCTGTTGCAGTCATGCCTAACCAAATATACACAACAAAGTTTGAAGGCTTGAGAAGGACAAGGTTACATTATTGGTGAAGGCAGGCTCTATAAAGCCCTTGTCCATGCTGATGGGGGGCAATTCAAGAAGTTTACCACAGAATCTTCTTCATAAGCATTGCCTTTATTCTACATTTTGTTAAGAGTAAATATAGATGTGACAATATAAGAGAAAATGGAGAATATTTAAGATAAGATGAAGCGTGATGCTACATAACCAAGTAGCTATAAATGTAAGTACAGCGATACAGGCAAAAGGTACAGCCAAGAGCAATGCAGAGCTAAACTTCTTCAGTACCATCGGTGTTGTCCAACCTTATGGTAAGAGTAAATATAGATCTTATGTGTAGAAAATGGAGGGCAAAGGAAAATAAGCTGCAGAGTGATGGTACATGAACAACTACCTGTCAATATAAGTACACTGATAAAGGATAGCAGGTACTTACAAGAACAATGCAGAGCTAAAAAAATTCATTGGCATTGGATATATTCTACACTAATGTAACCATTCATACAGATCAGATAATTTGGAGCGAACAATTGATAAGCAAGCTATCATGCATACTGCTGTCACATAATGAACCAGGTATGTATGCAAGTACAGTGATACAGGACAACCGGTACTAACAAGAGCAAAGCAGCGGGCAGCATTTTTGCGATATCCTGTCGTTATTTTCAAACCGGAATTCTTTTTCGAGCAGATTTCCTGCAAAAAAGATCCGTAAGGCACATGCGGAAAAGTAGAAGTTCAAATTGTCATGCGATATCATAGACAGTACCTCATCCTCGGAACGAGACCAGTGCATAACAAGGTTTTTCCATTCAGTGTCTTCTAAATTTAGCACATGATACTTCACCAGAAATTCGTTTATAGACTTGCCATCAAAGTGTGATTTCCTCAGGTAACACCGATACTGCTGCAATGCTTCCTTGAAAAGCGCAAGCAAGCTTTGCTCGTCATGACTATCCAGATTGACCCTTGCCTACTTACAACAATGTAATGTAAATCATTGATGTGTTCAATCAGCAGAAAACAGGAAAATAGTCACCATGAATAATAGCACTTACACGTAAGTGGGACAGGAAGATGTGAAAATGGTGTTTGTCTTCACTATAATCTTCCCATGATGGGAATATATGCACGTAGTCCCTAACAACATTGAAAGCATTGTCTTTTAAACTAGGAATAACTGGAATGGGGTTCCAATCTGCAGGAATTGGCCGTCTCTGCAGTTGGGATAGGTCTTCGGCCGGTGGACTTGCTGTACTTTTTGCTGGAGTGGGATCTTTCTGTGGTACGGCTGGTGCTATGGCAACTGAAATCGGCATACCTTTTGCTGGAGTGCAGGTCCTGTGTGGTGCGGCTAGTGGTGTGGCCAGTGAAGTATGGGTACAGTCTGCTAGAGTCGGTCCTACATTTTGTGTCACTGGTTGTACAGCCAATATAAGTGGGGTGTTGTCTGATTTCTCCAGCACAACCACATTTTTCAAGGACTTTGCTGGTGCTCCTTCAGGTTCGGCAATCACCCTCTTCCTTTTTGATGTCTGAAGCACAAGAACAACATTTGAGTGGAAAAGCATGGTATGATGATAGATGGAATATGTATTGATAATGGATGGGCATGGCATCTCGACATATATGATGAGTAAACTAAGCAGATGGCGGTGCAACAAAGTAGAAGAAATGAAAGACAACATATGCAAGATACGCGCAATCAATAAAACCTTGTCAAATTAGAACAGGCACCTTGATGGGTGAACAGGACAGGCCATCTGCCTTTGACTCCTCGAGGTTAGAATAGTCATTAGGATCATATTCTGAACAAGAATCAACAAGTGGGGAGCGTATGAGTTTCATTGCATCCAGAATGGCACTCAATGCCTTGGTGCCAATTTTGTAAGTGATTGCGGTGTTTAGCTTCAAGAGTGGACTGCTGCTAGTGCGACACAAAGCAGCTACACAGATCATAGTGTAGATATAACGGGAAAACCGTAAGCATTAGAGTAAAATCAGCAAAGTGGAACTTGCTGGAATATATGTGCTAGTATTGCCGGTACGGCTAGAAAGGCTTCGGATACCAGCTCTCTTCAACTGAAGGCGCGGTACTGTTAATATCAGTGTAACTCTCAAAGGCGACACTGCTCCCCGCATTTCCTTGCTATTCTTATAGGATTCAAGTGGGCAAGCCACTACAAATCCTATTCCCATGTTTAGAAAATCCTACGAATCAAAGAGGCCCGAAGAGTTCAAAGTGTCCATCACACCTGACCGTATAGACCTCTACACTGCAAATGTCCCTGCTCATCTTCACTACAAGGAACATATTGTACTACTAACATACTCCCTCCGTTCCAAAATATAAGTCTTGGTAGAGATTTCCACTATGGATACATACAGATGTATCTAGATACATTTTAGAGTGTAGATTCACTCATTGTGCTCCATATGTAGTCCATGGTGGAATCTATACAAAGATTTGTATTTAGGAACGGAGAGAGTACTTATTGAAGAAGAACGGAAGAGGAACATGCTAAAGAAGAGCAAGCAGATTTTGGATAATAAAATGTTCGTTGCGCAGTGCCCACACATGATGAACCAGAGCGCATTAAGAAAGCAACTCCCTGCTGTCTCTCTATATGTGGTGCACGTGCTTTTCGAAAGTAAAGTAGGAACATTAGCTGACCAATTGAATGTTATCTGTTTTAGTAATATCAACATCATATCAGATTCGTACTTGAGCAACAAGTTTGAAATTATGAGTGGCACGTTGTTCAGCTTGATGGATTCAGGAGCAGTGCTAAGCAGGTACGATGATGGTACTGAATATAAAGGCATGTCTGCATGCAAGTCGCATGACTTTTGTCATTTGGGTCAGTCGACCATTTCAGGCGGTTGGATGAAGATCCTATGTCTCCTAACCCTTCTTCTTCCTCGTCTCTGATTTTTCCCATACAGAACACCGCACGGGCCGCCGGCCGGACCACCGGCCCCCACCGCCTGTGTTCCTCCGCCACCCCCACCCCCCACCCCCGCGCCCACCCGCATCGAGTTTTCTTCATTCGGCGAGGCCCCACCACCGCCCCCCACAACCAAAGTCCCCACCCGAGCCCCTTCGTTCGCACCGGCGAACTCCGGCGAGCTCTGGAAAATTGACTAACCCAATTTTGAAATTTAGTCTACTGTGATTTAACTAGTGTGGAATATAAAAGTCGAAAACAATAAGCATTGGGAGTATAGTGTTGAGTGTGCCATGGCAGATCTGAAGGTGCAAACCAGACAAAGGCAACTTCGCAACCAATGTTTGCTTTCAACTAGCAAGTAAGTGATGGACAAGAAATCAGAGTAAAGCAGTGGCGATCTATTTTCTTGCTGCGATAAATAAGTTGAGCAGATACGAAAGAGTACCGCCTCTGGTGCGGCGCCGTGTATGCATCTGCTGAGAATTTGACGGTGCTGCGGTAGCGTTGGTTGTCGGCGGCGTGGAAGCAGATCTAGGAGGGTAGACGGTGGCGGCGGGGCGCGGTGGACGAGACGGTTGTAGGAGCGGCGCCGGCAAGGTGGACGACGGCAGGGATGAAGTGAGAGGATGGGATGCAAGGATCCCGGTCCGAAGCCGTGGATGAGAGAGGTCGATCTCTTGTAATGGACGGCGGCGTCGGGGTATCATCTCCGGCATGGTGGAGGAGGACGACGGTGGATGGGGTGGCGGACAGAGGAGGCTGGGGTGGAGAGGGTGTTTTGGCGCCCACGGAGTACGAATGGGGAAATGGAGGTGGAGAGGAAGGGGGAACCATGTCTTCAGGGCGCGCTTGTCTCAAATGCGAGGAAATTTACAAACTTAGCCCCAGTTTCAAATTCCCTAGATCACAACAATATTAGTCGGTTGGGGATAGGACGGTAATCTCGCATACACCGAATATTTGCCGACGAGAGTTTGTTTTTGGTGCCCGCCGTGTATGAATAGGGGAGGGAGTCGATTTCGGCCGAGGACACACTGTGTTTTGGCGCCCACCGTGTATGAATCCGGGTGAGAGGCGGTTATGCCATGTTTGAGTGAAATTACAAACCTACCCCTATCGAAACCTGTAGAAATCGAGCAGATAGGCTTTGCGTGGCAGGGATAGGCAGTAGTAATTTCCATCTCGCAGATTTTGGTTTCGGGCGGTTACTGCGACTTTCCCCGCTTCGTTCAAATTTTGCAGAGTGCACGTTTACCATGCCAACTCAATTCGAATCCAGTTTGTATTATATTTTTTCGGGCGGGATCCATTTTCGATTGGAATAAAATTCTATATACATCACTTATTTATATATACTTTCAAAAGCACAACAAAGAATTCTGCTCCTTTATATGTATAATATGATTTACAAATACAATGATCTCAAAATCATAAGGTTGAATTCAAAAAATTAAACCAAATTATGTTCTACTAAAATGTATGGATCAGTAATATCTACATATTAAATAACATAGATGCGCGTGAATTCATATGAGTATGCATGTTTGATAGATCAATTTTGGTTCGAGTATGGATTACATGTATCATCATCTCGAATTCAAATATTTGAATCCCTTTTAGGTTCACTCCTTTCACGCCCATCTCTCTCGCATGCATGCTCCTTCATGTAGCTATCACTCTCTTTTCTCCAGCTCACCCGCACGCCCACTTCATGTTTCTCCTATCCTCGCAAACATGGTCTCTCGACGTCTCCCTTGAGAAGTGTCACACTCTCCCTATTATTATACATTACACGGTTTTCATTATCTCTCACGTCTCTACCGTTCTCTCGTATCACTAGGTGCCTAAGCTTTCTTTTTCACCGCCACACACACAGTCTCCACTCGTCTTTCACTTTGTCTTTCTCTCTATGGGATTCTCTCACGCACCCTATATGTATCTAGATATGAATCATACCACTAAAATTACTCTCTCTCTCTCTTGTAGACACAACATTTGTTGCGGTCTCCTTTTCGTCTCCATCCCAGACTGACATTATTCATTTGTTTACCGATCAGACAAACTCCCGCCTCTCTCTCTCTCACACACACAACTCTTGCTACCACTCCCCTTCCCGACTACCATCTCTCTCTCTCACACACAAAACTCTCGCTTTCGCACCCCGACTCGTATTTCTTTCACAAACATTTATCGACTGGCCTCTAGATAGGTTTATACACCCGCACACTTGTGCTTCCACTATCGCAACATGTCTCTCTCCCACTACTTGTATCTATGTAGATTTTTCTTCCCTTCTTGAGACACGCCCTCTCGATCGTGCACACACACACTATCGCCTCATTTTAAGCTGATACCTCTCGCACTCTTTGTGTCTTTGTCACACATGCACTCCGTCCTCCTCCTCTCTCCCTCTCTCTCTCACACACATGGGCTTTTTGCAACAACTAGCAAGATGCCCATGCGTTGCACAGAACATCAAGATGCATTTGTATGAGTAGTTTATCTTGTGGGAGAAAAGGATGAACAAGGGAAGGCCTTATTTGCAAGTGTGGAGAGGGGTGTGGGTATCTTTTTGCAAAATTGCCATAGTTTCCTTCCTATCCGTCAGATATAGATCGGACGACCTATATTGCAGGATGGCAGGCACACGATCATCACCGACTATGCTTTTTATAAGAGTAGGGATAAAAAACAGAGTTGGTGATGATGGTGGGCCTGCCATCCTGCAATATAGGCCGTCCGATTTATATCTCACGGATAGGAACAAAACTATGGCAATTTACCCGCACTCGTCTCCACATTTGCAGATAAGGCCTTCCCTCGTTCATCCTTTTCTCCCACAAGATCTTGATGTTCCGTGCAACGCACGGGCATCTTGCTAGTAAGAGTAGAAATTAGACATATACCACTTCTCGAATCTTGAAACCAACAACATTCCTCCCTTATCTCATCAAAACCGCCAAAGGAATATATTTTGAGTGAAACATAACATTTTTTTTAGTGATATACGTATTTCAAAACTAGACTTTTTTTCTATTAAATCGGTGAATATGTATTAATCTACTCTGATCGTGTGGCAACGCATTGGCACATTGCTAGTAGTTATTATAATTTTTTGGACACCAGACAAACGGTGGAGTACATATACGAAGAGAAGAGGCGCACGCACGCAGTCGGTCTCTCGCTGTCTCGCACACATGAGTGTTACGTAAAGGCAACGTTAACAAATAAACCCTAAAACCCTAGGTGCACGATTGCTGCATTCGCGGGTACCGGGTACGTGGTGGAGTGCACCTTTGTAGGAATAGTCAGCTCGCGTGATAATTTGATCCGTAGGAGTTGATGGTCGTGACCATAGGTGAATGACTTGGAGGCGGTGGTGGCTCACCAGTTTCCACAGATCGAGTAGCCACGTTTAAAATATCATTTTTTAGCGGGGTTAAGAGTTCCGATTTTCAATGACGCGTTATAAGTACTAAGCAGTCTTTAGAACGATTGGTATGGAGCGAAAATGGAATTCATATATAGTACTACGTACCTCCTTGGCGTATGGTTGTATGGGTTTATGTTGCGAGATATTGAACCTGGTAGTTCTAGGGCAAATACCATGGTTTATATTTAGATGTTGGTTTTTAGTAATGAAAATCGGAAGGGGGAAACCCTTCTTTGATTAAAAAAACTACTACCTCCGTTCTGGTATACTAGTCCCCATCGTATTTTGGGTCAAAGTTTGTCCACAAATTTTACTTGTAAAATGTGAATGGAAAATGAGATTTTTTTATACACAAACAAAAAAGGACTGGAGGGAGTGTTTGCTCTGATACGAATGCGACCTCTCATAGCGCAGGCATTGAACCGGCGCGCCGGCCAAGAGGGCCCCACTCGCTGCAGGCCCGGCTGAACACGCCTCCTCGCCGCATGCAACCGGTTTCAGACTGCCCCGCCTGCCTTCATTGAATCCGCGCGTGTGCCGGCAACACGTCCTTCCGCGAGCCGGCCGGGATTTTAGAACACAAAAAATGACCAAAATATAATGAATTACGCATGGTCTTGACTTGTTGTGCTCGCACTGGTAGCAGGAACTAGAGGTTTTTCTTTATTCATAACTCCTCAATTTTTTTGGCTTTGAAGTGAATCATGGTTGTGGACATTATGTATGAATGTGGAGATATCTGTGAACATGAGTTTGATGTGGAAGGTGAACTTGGAATGTCGGGCTTGCGCGTGAACTATACCATGTCCAATGCTTCGTCTGTTATTGTTTGGAAAGTAATTGCTGTTATTACATGACCCGGAAAAAAAATTGTGCCACATCAGTAGATGCACGGACATCACAATAGGCATGCTGACTGGATAAACATTTGAACCTAGCTACTATGAAGGAAATTTTGTATTGACAACAGTTTTAGACAGCAGGAGACGCCTAGCTTGCTCTGCCTCTGCTAGCTTATTTCTGGCTTCTTCCATCTCTTCTTTGGCATGGGTGAAGAGAGCATCTGATTGCTCTTTTCACTTCTTCAGGAACTCAGCTACATTCTCAAGGGATGCTGCACGCTTTCTTTCAGCCTTTACTAGAGCCACGAGGACACGAACAGCTGACGACTCCACCTGGCTTGTGTGTAATCAAGCATCATCTGGGAGTTTGCACCTTGTGTCTAATCCAGCATCATTAGGGAACTGGCACCTTGTGTGTAATCCAGCCTCATTCTGGAAACATGATCTCAAGGTTGACCATACTTCCCTCCTCACAGGAACTGCATCCTGACATGAAGTTACTTCTTTTTTAGATCAATACTCAAAGCAACCCAGATCCATTTAGTAGAAGCCAGATAAACAGAACTGGGAGAAGTGAATTCAAAAGGAAAATAAAAAATAAAAACAGACTACAAGGTGAGAACACCCACTTCCTACATCAAGCTAAAAACGAAAGCATTAGGACGATAAAGACTCTTCTTATGACACATCGAAGAACACGAGGCTTAAGAGAAACAGAAACTACAACATATACACATCGAAGAACACGAGGCTAAACGAAAGTAATTGAAAGGTTGTTACTTACCAAAGCTCGTTTTACAGGTTCGGTGCAGCTCCTCTTTAACTTGCCATGCTCCTTGAAGATGTCCCCAATATCCCGTGTTTGGTCTTCATTGCTCCTCTGCATGTTCGCACTCGTGGTTTTAAAATCTCAACATGGCAAGAAAAATATACTACTAGTAATACTCGCGCATCTTGTGGGCAACATTAAAGCACTCGTCTGCCATGTTAGAGCATCTCCAACAGATTGCAATGCGCGGCGCTTTAAAAAGCATTTACAGTGCTGAGATCGAGAAGTAGAGATAGAGAGTAGAGACTAGAGAGTAGAGGATAGTTCTCAGCATATAGATAGATAAAAAATAGATTATTCAACTACTCCTCGTCGTCCGACTCCTCCTCGGTGATGTCCTCCTCCGACGTCTTACTGTAGGCGTGAAGATACCGATCATCGTCGGATTCCCAGGGCGACGCTGCTCCTAGCCTCGTTGAATTGAGCGTCCGCTTTTCGCCTACGCTTGTCCACGCGATAGGCGGCTCGCTCCGCCCTCCTCTTATCCCTCTCCGCCCTCCTTTGCTCGTAGAACTCGCGCTCGTTGATGATGTCCTGCGGGAAGCGTTGGCGCCACAGCGCCATGGCTTCCTCGTCCATCTTGGCGATGCCGAGACGGTGCTTCCGCCTCCGTTTGTCGTGATGATCCTCGTCGGTGATAAGTCGCGGCAGAGGCGCGAGCTCCTATGCCCGCTCCCGCGTCGGCACGTTGGGGAAGTTCAATGTTCTATGAGGCCACCGGAGGCGCCACGCCGCCGCGTCATACGCGCGGGCGGCCTCGTTGGCGGTGTCGAAATTGTCGAGGCCGAGGCGCATCCCGCAGAACCGAATCTCGGCGGAGAAGCCGCCAGAGGGGGGCGCGCGGACGCCGCGGTATCCCCAAGTTTCCCGGCGACGCGGCGACATGGTGGCGCGGCAGCGGTGAGGCGAGAAAGAGCGGGGAGAGAGCGGTGGTGAGGCACAGAGCGGGGAGAGAGCGGTGGCAAGGCACAGAGCGGTGGGAGGGCGTTGGATTTTATAAAGCGCGCCGGACGCCGCGCGCCAAAACTAGCGCACGCCCGACCGCTTTTTCCCGCGCACGCGCAATCCTTTCCCGACGTCTCTGCTATCTCTACTCTCTTCTCTACTGTTATATTTATTTTATATTTAATATTTATCTCTACTTCTCTACTCTCTACTTTTTTTCTCTACTTTTTCCCTACTCGTATAAAAAACAGAGTTGGTGATGATGGTGTTCCTGCCATCCTACAATATAGGCCATCCGATTTATATCCGACGGATAGGAAGGAAACTGTGGCAATTTTGCAAAAAGATACCCACACCCCTCTCCGTTTTTGCAAATAAGGCATTCCCTCATTCATCCTTTTCTCCCACAAGATAAACTACTCATACAAATGCATCTTGATGCGTGCAACGCATGGGCATCTTGCTAGTTCTAAAAAACTTTCCATCATTTGCCACACTACTGGTTGCAGATGAAAAACCTACCCAAGCACAGCGCGATACAGGAGCGACGCACAATTACAAGCTGATATTCTGTTGGACAATGGAGGCTATAACCAATTACTTTTACGGGAACAATAGCACCCAGGAAATTTGAAGGGTAGGTATGAACAAAATTGGAACTGCACATGTACTGCTAAGTGATTCAATACACACATTACCAATCGAGGAGGAGAACGATGGTTGTGGCGGCCTCTGTGAGTCATGGTCGGCAACGGGAGTCAGTTCATTGTCCACGACGGTGGTGCTTCTGCGCTTGGCGTCGACTTCCAGGAAGCAGATCCGAGACCGTGGAAGACGGTGCCGGGGAAGAGGCTCCGTGTACAACGACAACGGTGGACCGGCTCCAGTGTGGCGTACGAGGTCGTCGATGAGGCAAATGCGCTGCGGTGGACGAGTGCGCCGATGTAGAAGGGGAGGAGCACGAAGGCTGCCGTGCCGTGGAGAAGTCTATTTTGCGGTGGGGATAGAAAATGGGGAGTATTCAGGTGTACTACTCTGGGTGCCGGGGTGGGGTTGGCTGGGTAGGGTGAACCTAAAGTTACGAAAACAGCCCCCTACCAACCGTGATCCGTGGGCCTGTTTCGAAGGCTATGATGGTAACTTCCCACTGCTCGAATCAGACTCTCCCGCGACCTCAAAATTTTGTGACACTGAACTCCCCGTGTGACGTGTTGGGTGATTCGGCTAAGCAACTAGCGAGTAGTACTAGTAAACTCTGCATATTAGGTTTGACCGAAGTCAAACTTCCTAAAGTTTGACCAATTTTATAGAAAAATATAAACATTTACCATAACAGATATGTATGATGTGAAAGTACATTCAATAATGAATCTAATGGTATTTATTTGTTATTGTATATGTTAATATTTTTTGTTATAAACTCTCTGAGAGTTTACAAAACTTGACTTTGACTAATGCTAATACGCACTTAAATAAAAACGGAGGGTGTACACATTTGTTTTCTTAGTATGTAGTGAATCAATCATTGGTTGAAATTGTGAAATAAATATATTAGGCTACTGACTTCGAATGTAATGGTCTATACAATTCAATAGTTACAATCATTGTCGAATTCCAAGATGTATACGAGGTCTATAGTACTTCACAACATGCTCAAACTCGCATAATCCCAGTCAAATGACAATCAAAATGCATTTCATAGTTATTACTTTGTAGGATGCAACAAAACCAACAATAACCCTACATCAGCCATTATAAAAGCAACATTTTGAACATATCCCAATGTGTGAATGAAACATGCAGAGAGAGCTTGCGAAGATGGAGTAGATAGGGCGGGAAAGATTGTATGTATGTGGACGAGAGAGTAGGAGACAAACCTAATGAAACAGAGAGAGGGAGATAGAGAGAGAAAGAGAGAGGAAGAAGTTAGGTCTGTGAGAAAGATGGAGACATGTAATATACGTGAGATGCGTGTGCATCCGGATTCTGTACATGTGGAAGGAGAAGAGACAACAGGTTTGATGAGAGAGCTGGAAAAACATGGATGAGAGGGGAAGGATCTCGTGGGTTGAGGGATTGATAAATTTGTGCGGGGGAGAGAGGGATTGGTAATTTTGTGCGAGAGAGAGAGGGTGGGGGGGAGGAGTCAGTCAGCCGTCGTCACATCATCCTGCTTCCAAATGGCCCCGCATTCTCTAGCGCAGTGTGGTCGCCGTCTTCGATCTCCTCGATGCCCTCTTTGAAGATTGAGGTGTTGTGCATGCTGGGGTGCAGAGAAGCACAAGCGAGAGTGGTCACCATATAACCTTGGATGGGGATGAATTGTGTGCTCGGGGGAGGGGGGTGTGTGTGCTTTGTGCTGTGTGTGTGTGTGTGTCAGATATTGAGAGAAAACAAACCTAAGGAGAGAAATGTGTGTGTATGTGACGGAAAGCTACATGCTAAATAGGGTATTC
Source organism: Triticum aestivum (assembly GCF_018294505.1). Lineage (NCBI taxonomy): Eukaryota > Viridiplantae > Streptophyta > Magnoliopsida > Poales > Poaceae > Triticum > Triticum aestivum. Next base: position 423,632,632 of record NC_057799.1, on the reverse strand, counting down.
ACGAAGAGATTGTGCGTGCGAGATAGAGAGCGATGTGCGGGCCTTGAGGTGGGCAGGGGCCGGGTGAGGGTGTCAAAATGTGCGCGTTGATGCATGTGTTACATGTGATCGTGCGAGGGACGGACGAATCAAGAGAGATGGTTGTTGTGTTACGGATGCTCCTCTCTCTCTCTCTCTCTCTCTCTCTCACACACACACACACACACAAGTAAAATAGAAGACCGTTCTCTCATGTATACACAACGTATCGGCATCTGTCTATGTCTCACTCATGCATGATCATTTGCACATTCAGACCTCTCTGTCTCTATCACACGCACACTGTCTCCACATTGCTCTTCCGCCACAACACACATGTGGACACATACACACGTTCTCTCTTAGTCACACACACAAAATCAGTATTAAAAAAACTAGGGCGCACCTAAAATGTCCAAATCCAAATAAACACGAACTGGAGCTAAATTCAAATATATGGAAATATTGTAGCGTCAAGAACTTTTCCCGGAAAAAAGTTGAGTAATATTTGGGGATTGTTTTCACACACACAAAAAGGTTCGGTGGATGTCCTTCGAGCGCGACACGGTGACGCACCGTTCGATCAACCGCGCGGCCGCGGTTCACGCGCTTGCATAGGATTTTGTATCGTGGCTGTGGTAACTAATAAAACCGCTGCCAAAGTCTAATGTTTACGTGTACTAGTACGCTTTTCTTTTAAGTTTGACCAACCCTATATAAAACTAAACTAAGCTCCCATACGCGCACTCATCAATATGCCGCCGCCGCCGTTGCGCATGCCGGCGCCCGCCTGCTCCGGCCAACAATTTCTCGCCCACCACCACCGTGTCGCCGCCATCTCTATGCCATGAAGCCGAAGGCTCGCCCGCTCATGTCGTCTGCAATCCCTCCTCACGATCGCGCCGCGCTGTCAAGCACGCGAGCAGCTGGTGGAGCCGCGTCTATGCACGCAGCGTATGAAGAGGAGGACGAGCGCGCGCTCCAGCACGCCGGCGAGGAGGAACTAGCGTGTCATTGTCGTCTCCGCCCGCGCGGAGGAGGCGGCATGGTGGCTATCGTGGCGGAAGCCGGTTGTCGGTGTCAAAACCGGCGGATCTCGGGTAGGGGGTCCCGAACTGTGCGTCTAGGAACGATGGTAACAGGAGACGGGGGACACGATGTTTACCCAGGTTCGGGCCCTCTCTATGGAGGTAATACCCTACTTCCTCCTTGATTGATCTTGATGAATATGAGTGTTACAAGAGTTGATCTACCACGAGATTGTAATGGCTAAACCCTAGAAGTCTAGCCTATGTGAATATGGTAATGAATCTGTCCTATCCGGACTATGCTCTCCGGTTTATATAGACACCAGAGAGATCTAGGGATACATGAGGTTGGTTACATAGGAGGAAATCTTCATAATAGGTCGCCTAGCTTGCCTTCCACGCCAAGTAGAGTCCAATCCGGACACGGGTATAGTCTTCGGTCTTCGTGTCTTCACAACCCATCAGTCCGGCCCATAGATAACAGGCCGGACGCCGGAGGACCCCTTAGTCAGGACTCCCTCAGTAGCCCGTGAACCTGGCTTCAATGACGAGGAGTCCGGCGCGCAGATTGTCTTCGGCATTGCAAGGCGGGTTCCCCTTCTTCCGAACCCCTAGGTAGTCTTCGGATGTGATGATAGTATCCGGACCTGTGTATATAATTTGCAGAAAATACAATACTCCACGTGTCCAATCTGCTGACAACTGTTTATGACATTGTATCACGCCTGCCTGGTTATTATTTCCAACCATTAGCTAGCCCGTCGCCCCACGTCTCGGGAAGCGGTTTTATTGGCACGTCTTGTCAAAGCAGAGATCGTGTCCCCTTATTTGCTGGATTTTCAATAATGCAGGTATGGGTAACCCAACCGTCCCCTGGGTACAACTCTTTGGGGATAGGTAAGTTTCAAGACCTAGGAGGGGACGCTCGATATTCTGGGCCATCATATAGGGACCCAGACTTGTCTTCTTCTTCCGTGATTGCTTCTTCCTCAACCCCAGCCACCTCGAGTTCTAGCCCCCGAGTTCCAATCACCACCAGCCCCAATCATGTCCAGGTCCAGCCGTTCAGGTCGGTGGGTGGCCTCTTCCGTCACGGAGGAGGATATTGCGAAGCTCCGCGTAGCGAGGTACCTGACCCCAAAAATCCTTCATCGGCTTCCTGCCGAGGGGGAGATTATTCCCACCCCCAAATCCGGCGAGAGGGTAGTATTTGTGTCCCACTTCCTCCATGGGTTAGGGTTCGCGCTTAACCCCTTTGTTCGGGGGCTCATGTTCTACTATGGGCTAGATTTTCACGATCTGGCCCCGGACTCTATTCTTCTCATCTCGGCATTCATCGTCATGTGTGAGGCCTTCCTCCGGATTCCTCCGCACTTTGGTTTGTGGCTCAAGACTTTCAACGTGAGGCCGCGGGTGACAGAGGAGGAGCGGGCAGAGTGCAGCAGCGCCATAATACGCAAGCTCGCCAGCGCGGTTTGGTTTGAAGGATCTTCCGCCGAGTCTTCCGAGCTATGGCAGCAGGGGTGGTTTTATGTCAACGAGCCGCGGGGCTCCAAGTGGGCAGCTACGCCCGCTTTCCGACCCGGCCGTCCAACTCAGCTCACTTCATGGATCAATAAGGGATTAGACTGGGGGTCCGCCAATGAGGTGCAGACTCTGCAAAGTAGCATCCGAAGCCTTACTGAGAAGGGCATCAAACTTGTGAACATTGTTCAAGTAATGCTAGTCCGCCAGACCCTGCCATGTCAGCGGCGGCCTCTTCGTATGTGGGAGTTTAATCCAGAAGGGCGGCGGACTCTTCAGCACTTCTTCGGTGCTACGCACGAAGGGACGTGGAGATTATATTTCGGGGAGCGAGAGCAATGGCCGGACACCACTGAAGACGTTGGCCTTGACTGCAATCATCCGGACACTCCGGTAAGTATTCAATCTCCGAACACCTTTCATTCAAGCATCTCTTGACAAGATACTGAACGACCTGTCCTTATACAGGACTGGATAAAGAAAGCGGTGCTGATCCGGTGTCCGGCGCCCCTTCCCGAAGACCCCGCGTCTGCCCTGCTGACGCGGATGTTAACTCCGACACCGTACCAGGTGTCTGCAGAGGGGGTGAGAGCGGGGAGCCCAAAGGAGATGTTCGCCCTGAGGACGATTCAGACGCTGTGTTCGGGGAAACCGAAACCCTTTTGTCCAGGGGCAAAGGTGTAGAGGGGGCCTTTCATAGCAAGAAGAGGGCCACTTCTGGAGATCAGGAGGGGAAACCTTCCAAGAAAGGAAAAACGCCATCATCAGACGGTTTGGGTCAGGCGAGCGATGTCGATGCAGAGCTTGATGATGAGGATGAACCTCCGGCCAGACCGTAAGTGACAGGGTACTTTAACCATACCTCATTCCTTTCTTATTACTGAAGTAATCCTCCGACATATGTACGTCCTCGCAGGCTAACGCCTAGTGTTTCTCAATCGTCCTCCTCCTCGGGAGACCTTCTGCCGGAGATGATGGAGAGTGACACACCTTCTCCGGCCTCCTCGCCCAATAGGGCAGATGATCTTGAGGTGTCGTCCCGGAGGGCTCCTCCCAACCGGCAAGTAGCACAGGAAACGAGGAAGGAGTTGCACGAAGGTGGCTGAGGGGGTCCTGGACTAAGGGGTCCTCGGGCATCCGGCCAGTTATCTGTTGGGCCGGACTGATGGGCTACGAAGACATGAAGGCCGAAGACTATACCCGTGTCCGGATTGGACTCTACTTGGCGTGGAAGGCAAGCTAGGCGATCGATTATGAAGATTTCCTCCTATGTAACCGACTCCATGTAACCCTAGATCTCTCCAGTGTCTATATAAACCGAAGGGCATAGTACGGATAGGACAGATTCATTACCATATACTCATAGGCTAGACTTCTAGGGTTTAGCCATTACGATCTCGTGGTAGATCAACTCTTGTAAACACTCATATTCATCAAGATCAATCAAGCAGGAAGTAGGGTATTACCTCCATAGAGAGGGCCCGAACCTGGGTAAACATTGTGTCCCCCGTCTGCTGTTACCATCGATTCTAGACGCACAGTTCAGGACCCCCTACCCGAGATCCACTGGTTTTGACACCGACATTGGTGCTTTCATTGAGAGTTCCACTGTGCCGTCACTGAAAGGTTCGATGGCTCCTTCGATCATCAGTCATGACGTGGTCCAGGGAGAAACCTTCCTCCCCGGATAGATCTTCGTATTCGGCGGCTTCGTACTGCGGGCCAACTCGCTCGGCCACCTGGAGCAAATCGACAGCTACGCCCCTGACCATCAGGTCAGATTCGGAAGTTTGAACTATGTCGCAGACATCTATGGGGACTTGATTTTCGACGGATTTGAGACTGCGGCAACCGCTCCCCTTCGCCCCGTTGAACATGGCTTAAACCTGTCCTCGGGCCGCATCCAGGAGATAGCTCCTGCAACAACTCTGGACTTAGATCCGGAGCAGATCAAGACGTCCGAAGGTGGGAGGATCAACCCCATCATGGGGGCCACTGAGTCCGTGGCGTTGGGGCCACACGCAGATCCCTCTTCATATGATACCTGCACCAACGGAACCCCGGACTCGTCTCCGATATCGAGTTCCGAACCCTGCGAGCCCGTAGATACCGAACTCGATCGGTTATCAATCTTCAAGTTCAGCGCCGCGGACAACTTCCAACACTCGCCCATGGGCGACCTGCTAAACTCACTAAAAAACCTATCCCTGGCAGACGGCTCATCGCCGAACTATGTTCGGTTCGACCTTACGGCGGATGATGGAGAATTTTGTTTCCCACCCGCCACCCACTTCATAGCCACCGTCGAAGACCCAACCAACACGCCTGGCCTCTGCTCCGAAGACATCGGCGGTCTGGGACGACGATGAAGGGCAGGGCCAGAGCTTACTATCCGCTAGACGTGGGACGACCACTTCCTGGTATGACGTGTGCATGGTAGACACACCCAACGACGATCTCGACGATGGCAAGGAGGATCCAGTCGAGGATAAACCTCCTGGTATACAGTCCGAACACCTGCGCCCCCCGCGCCACTCTCAGTCACGCCACTCAAGAGAAAACAATACTAGCACCGGAGGTGATAATACGCCGGACAACGAAGACCCTGTTGAGGCAGGATCCGAACAGGAGGACCAGGAAAGCGGGCAAGATAGCCCCGATGAACAGGTCATGTACGGAGACTCGGAGGATAGTAATTATCTTCCCCTCTCCGAGGAGGAGGAGAGCCTCGACAACGAAGAATTCATCGTGCCGGAGGAACCTCTCGAGCAGGAGCGCTTTAAACGCCGGCTAATGGCCACAACAAGGAATCTAAGAATAAAACAGTTGCAGCTTCAAGCAAGCCAAGATCTGCTCAATGATAAATGGACCGAGGTCCTAGCCGCCATAGAATACAACCCTAGTGGCCCGGACAAAAGCCACCCCAAGAACAGGTGGCTCCCTCCACATGATGGCAAGGCGTTGGAGCCCATTCCACCATTAAACAATGCGGCAGGTCGACCACAGTTTGGTCCGGATAAAGCAGCAGCCCAAGCAGAACAACATACTAACCAATACGGTCGTAAGAACAACACGGTTCGGGAAAACAATCGCGACATCCGCCAAAACTTAGTGGGTGGAACAGGAGAGACAAGATCGACGTACAGATCGAGGGGATATGCCCCGACCGGTGATGATGGTCAATCAGCCGGACTTAACCGAGCCAACCACGCCCGAGGCCGCCAACGGCATCCAACGGAGGTGCTTCACAGTGTGTCCCAACATAGAGGAGCCGCACACCCTCTTTGCTTCACCAATGAGGTAATGGAGCACAAATTTCTAGACGGGTTTAAACCCATCAACATCGCATCATACAACGGAACAACAAATCCCGCAGTATGGATTGGGGATTACCTCCTCCATATCCACCTAGCTTGTGGAGACGACCTTCATGCCATTAAATACCTGCCTCTCAAGCTTAAGGGGCCAGCGCGGTACTGGCTAAATAGTTTGCCGAAAAATTCTATTGGCAGCTAGGAAGATTTGGAAGACGCCTTTCGTGACAACTTCCAAGGAACATACGTCCGGCCATCCGATGCCGATGACTTAAGTCACATTGTCCAACAGCCCAGCGAGTTAGCCAGGGAACTCTGGACTAGGTTCTTAGTCAAAAAGAACCAAATTGTCGACTGTCCGGACGCAGAAGCCCTTGCGGCCTTCAAATATAGCGTCCGGGACGAATGGCTAGCACGTCACCTCGGCCAGGAAGGACCTAAATCCATGACAGCCCTTACCGCTCTAATGACTCGCTTTTGTGCGGGAGAAGACAACTGGCTCGCTCGTAAAAGCAACAACGCCAGCGACCCGGGCACTTCTGAAATCCGAGACGGCAACGAAAAGCCACGACTAAACAAACACAACAGTCGCAGCAATAGTGAAAGACTACGCAACACAACGGTCAACGCCGGATTTCACAATCCGAAAACCGGTCAATGGAAGAAGCCATTTAAGGCAAACCAGGATGGACCATCCACCCTCGACAGGATATTGGACCGACCTTGTGAAATTCACGGCCACCCTGACAAGCCAGCTAATCACACCAACAGAAACTGTTGGGTCTTTAAGTAGGCAGGCAAGCTTAACGCAGAACAGAATGGGAGGAGGCCACCAGGCGATGAAGACGACGGATCGGCTCGCCAGCCGAACACCAGGGGCCAGAAACAGTTTCCCTCCGATGTACGACCACTCCCGGAACGAAAGTAGCAGTTCGGCTTCCGCCACCCACCCGCTATACCGGCAAGATCCACACCACGCATACATCACTATGCGCTCAAGATACCATGGGCACCGGCGGAAGCACAATACGGGCAACCCTGCAAACATTCCCGTAACGTTTTTAATCTATTTTCCATATTTTTCTTTATTATCTCTTAAAAACAGGTGACCATCAGGACAATATCTAGTCGGACTCTATCGGAGTTCGGACCTGTACACTCACCTAAGAGGCTACTTTCATTAAGAACTCCCCTCCCAGAGGACGGGCGGCGCAGACGTGCGACAAGAGGTCCAAAATAGCTTTTTGTAGACCGCACTCATTATTTTGAGCCTGTACTATGCCCTTTTCCTCCGTTCCTGACCCCGAGCATGTCAAATAGCCGGGTTGTGGTTCTTCCTTTTATACGAATTTATCATTGGCATATTGCTCCACTCCTAGTAAACTTTATCCGAGCTAATCCTAAAAACTCTGTATACAATGAGTACGGCCGCAACGGCTGTGTTAAAAGACGCACCTTGGCATAACTTGCCAGGGGCTCAGTATGGGAACAAATGAGTCGCCAATAAAAGCCCGAACAGCTCTATAGCGTACTTCGGCGTCGCAAGTTTGGCCTTATATGCATCAGCTCCGAAATCATTGTCTTTGGTCAATAGTTGGGTTGCCCGGCTCCTGTGCTTGCTACCCTACGTTCTGCTCTATCAGCTAGGGTAGTAAAGGGAGAACTACTGCGATTGTGCCCTGGCTTTGACCGGATGAGCGCCTCAGTAGAGAAAGCCGAAAACTGACTGTCATGATGCAGCGAGAGCTGGTCAACCACTTGACGACTTATTCGAATCTTTAGCGATTCTCCGTGTTACACGAAGGATCTTTTTCAGATCAAAACATGTAAGGCACAATATTAGGATACGCCGCATACATACCAGGCACTACAAAAAAAAGACACATCCGTGACATTTTGGGCCGAGCGAATTTTTTTTCTGTCATACATATGACACTTCTATGACGATAATTGTGACAAAACCCGTATCATCATAGATGTGGTGGGCTCCTACTTCTACGACAAAAAATCATGACAAAAAATGGGCTTTTCGTCCTGGGCGGGCCGGAGACACAGCTGCATGACATTCTTTGGGCCGTCCATGACGGAAAAAACCGTGGTAGAAGCGAGGGCGAGGAAAATTTTGGGGAGTTCCCGGTTACAGTGGGAGGTCGGGGGCCGAGCGATGCGCGTTTCTCTCGTACACGTACGCGCGTGTGTGCGAGGCATTGGCTCTAACTGAACCCGAGCGAGGCGTTGGGCTCTAACTGAACCCGAGCGATTGCACTGCAGGCTACGCGTTACTGAACCCGAGCGGTCGATCGATGGCTGTTAACTGAACTCGATCGAGCGATTCCTTCTCTACTGCTGCTAACTGAAGACGATCGATGCT